>NW_026290602.1:200000-317500 GCF_023373465.1 Oncorhynchus keta
AAGACGACACAGGCCAACGACAAGGACAAGAGACCCTTCCTTTCTCTAGTGGGAGCAAGGTCAGTGTCTCACCACACACACACACACACACACACACACACACACACACACACACACACACACACACACACACACACACACACACACACACACACACACACACACACACACACACACACACACACACACACACACACACACACACACACACACACACACACACACACACACACACACACACAGGTTGATAGTGGATGCAGAGAGACTGGGTGAGGGGGAGTTGTTTAGATTTTTAAAATGTAACCTTAATTTAACTTGGCAAATCAGTTAAGAACAAATTCTTATTTACAATGACAGCCTACCCTGGCCAAACCCTAACCCGGACCACGCAGGGCCAACTGTGCGCTGCCCTGTGGGACTCCTAATCACAGATGGTTGTGATACAGCCTTGAATCAAACCAGGGTCTGTAGTGACGCCTCTAGCACTGAGATGCAGAGCCTTAGACCACTGCGTCACTCGGGAGCTAGTTAGCAGACCTCTTTCAGACACATATGTCAAAGACTTTCAAATACATTGTTTGCTTATAACAATGCAATCAATTGAATCGTCCTAAAAGTCCAAGTGCACCTCAAGCAGAGTATTTGACCCCAGTCTGCAGACCCAGTCCCCCAGGCTTCATACAGCACGTTGGTTGAACACTGAATAATGCATAGCAGAGATGTCTGCATGAATGACTGTGATGTTTGAAATACTTTACACAAACCCTTGATTCAAAACAACTTCCTGACTGGTTTATTTGTTGATACACTGTATGTTCTGTTTACCCCACATTACTAATCACATTATATGACTTTATTACGCTTCATTTTTTGTTATAGTTTAGTTATTTGATTTAGTTCTGCATGAATTAGAGTGGTGACTGCCTTGGATTCTAAGCTGTTTAAAGGAACAGTGGGTAGTTATGGGCAGGGCAGACCGGTGTAGCTGATTTCTCTTCTCTCTCTTCTCTCTTTCTCTCTTTCTCTTCTCTTCTCTTCTCTTCTCCCCCTCTCTCTCTCGCTCTCTTTCTCTCTCTCTTCTCTTCTCCTCTCCGCTCTCTCTCTCTCCCTCTCTCTCTCTCTCTCTCTCTCTCTCTCTCTCTCTCTCTCTCTCTCTCTCTCTCTCTCTCTCTCTCTCTTCTCTTTCTTTCTCTTCTCTTCTCCCCCTCTCTCTCTCGCTCTCTTTCTCTCTCTCTTCTCTCTTTCTCACTTCTCTTTCTCTTTCTCTTCTCTTCTCCCCCTCTCTCTCTCGCTCTCTTTCTCTTTCTCTTCTCTTCTCCCCCTCTCTCTCTCGCTCTCTTTCTCTCTCTCTCTCTTCTCTTCTCTTGTCCCCTCTCTCTCGCTCTCTCTCTCTCTCTCTCTCTCTCTCTCTCTCTCTCTCTCTCTCTCTCTCTCTCTCTCTCTCTCTCTCTCCTTCTCTTCTCTTCTCTTCTCTCTCTCTCTCTCTCTCTCTCTCTAGATATGGACCCCACCAGGATGCGGATCCCTTCAAGCCCCGTGTCCCAGCTCTCATCCACCATTTTGTGGCCTACAAGAACCAGGACCACGGAGCCTGGCTGAGGGGAGGAGATGTCTGGCTGGACGACTGCCAGTGAGTAGACGGAGGGAAGGAGCGAGCGGTAGAGGTGGGAGGGAGGAATTGAACGATAGGTTGATTGTAACAAATACATATTTAGCTGTAACCTACCTTAACAAATATACACAATCACGCCTCTGAAAAATGGCTACATTTTGACTAGCTTGTATTTCTCTAACCTCCCTCTCAGTCCTATGGTGCTGCCACCCCAATTATCATGCTTACCTCTAGGCTTCTACTGCCAGGTCTAGCACTCAACACAGCAGTAACTGTCAGAAACATCCCCTAGCATTTACACTGAATCCTCTATTGTTTTTCACACCTTCAGTCTGTTGCTGCTTTGCATCCTCGCCAACATTTCCAATGTCAACCCTTATCCTTGGAGTTTTAGACAAGCAGTGTGTGAATACACCACACACACACACACACACACATACACACACACACTGTTGACATGCGGAAACAGATAATGTCTGTGTAATATTCTCATTCTAATATCCTGTCTACTATGTGATTGGCTCCAACAACTGTTTCTCTCTCTCCCTCAGATTTGCTGATAATGGAATTGGCCTAACACTGGCTAGGTAAGACATTAATGTTAATAACATTGTGTGTGTGTGTGTGTGTGTGTGTGTGTGTGTGTGTGTGTGTGTGTGTGTGCTGTGTGTGTGTCTCTGTGTGTGTGTGTGTGTGTGTGTGTGTGTGTGTGTGTGTGTGTGTGTGTGTGTGTGTGTGTGTGTGTGTGTGTGTGTGTGTGTGTGTGTGTGTCTCTGTGTGTGTGTGTGTGTCTCTGTGTGTGTGTGTGTGTGTCTTCGTGAGGCGTGCATGTGTGGTTCATGTTTGTATTTACGGGTGACTGCAGAAGACCCCGTTGAAGTAATTGGAAAACACCTTATATGGTCGTCTGCTTATGATGCAGTGGGAAAGAAAGACTTTGAAAGAGTGTGAAAGTAATTTGGGAGTGTGAAAGTGGCATCTCTCGGTATATGGGCCTGGGCATGGTTTGTAGCTGGTTTCAGAAACCAGGTCACACTCTCAGAGAGAGACACACTGGCACAGACTCACACACTTTTACACTCTCTCTTGGCCACACATTCGTTTTAGCTTTCCTTGCCACACAAACTCTCTGACAGTCACTCACTCACTCACTCACTCACTCACTCACTCACTCACCTCACTCACTCACCACCACTCACAACAGGTTGGTAGTGGACTCAGACACACACACACACACACACACACACACACACACACACACACACACACACACACACACACACACACACACACACACACACACACACACACACACACACACACTTGTTTTACTGTCCTTGTGGAGACCAAACAATTGATTCCCATTCAAAATCCTATTTCGCTAACCCCTAACCCTTAACCTAACCTTCCCTAAACGTAACCCTAATTCTAACCCTAACCCGAATTTTACACAAAAGTGTTAACTTTGGCATCTATTTTAGATTTGGTTTTATGTTTAGTCTTAAAATACCTTTTAGTCACATTTTAGTCATTTCATTCTTCGTTAGTTTTAGTTATTATCAGTCGACTAAAACTCTGGACAGTTTTAGTTATTATCAGTCGACTAAAACTCTAGACAGTTTTAGTCACAGCCATTTTAGTCACATAATAGAAAAATAATCTATTAAATAATTAATATTTAAGCTACTTCTAACTTCCATCATGTACTCATTCAGATAGCCTTGTCCAACTAGACCTACGACCCCCTCGTATACCTTAGCTGGCAACATTTATATTGTGACAGATTGTAACCAATGCCTGACATAATTCATCATATAGGATATAAAGCCTTGGCTAGATGTTCAATCACTTACGGCTCTGATTTTCTCCACATCATAACCGTCAAGGGGGGTAAATAAAAGCCTTTTCTTCAAAAAGGGGAGAATTTGACCTCTCTAAAGATGTCAGAACTATAATTGTACTCCTAACATTCAAGAAATATCATTTGTTTTCCCCATAGGAAAACAGCCACCCCAGAGTGGTACCAGAGCGGCAACACAGATTCATGACTAACAATATAGACTGATGTGATCAGAGTAAAAATAGCCTACATTAAATTAAGAGAGAGTAAGCATTATTGTGTCTAGTTGAGTTTGGTTACAAATCCAGTGTCCTGGCTTCGCATCAGATTGACGAGCGACTGATGTGACCACTGGGAGCTGTGTGAGAGAGCCGGGCAGATCAGCTCAATCCATCCACACAACTGAAGAATATTCTGCATGCTTATGATTGGAAAAAACTGATGAACAGGAGCTTGATGTCAAATGAAATGTCCATTAGTCTCACGTGGAATTCTCGTCTCGTTACATTTTAGTCAACAAAAATGAAAAGTATTTTTCGATGAAATGAACACACACACACAAACTCTTTCTCTCTCTCACTTTGTCTCTGTCTTTCCCTATCTGTGTAGTGGTGGTACATTCCCTGATGACGATGGTTCTCGTCAGGAGGTGAAGAACAGTCTGTTTGTTGGGGAGAGTGAGAACAGGGGCATGCCCATTCCTGACAACCGTATCTGGGGTCCCGGGGGACCCGACCTCAATGGGAGGACCCTGCCTCGAGGAGTGTGAGTGTTGGCTCACACACACACACACAGACAGACAGACAGACAGACAGGCAGGCAGGCAGGCGGGCAGGCAGGCGGGCAGGCGGGCAGACAGACAGACAGACAGACAGACAGACAGACAGACAGACAGACAGACAGACAGACAGACAGACAGACAGACAGACAGACAGACAGACAGACAGACAGACAGACAGACAGACAGAAACAGAGATACACTCTGTGTGTCTCTCTCCCTTTTCTCTCCTCTTCTGTCTGTTCATTTATTGTTCTCTTATCTCCCTTCCCCTCCTCCCCTCTTCTTCTCCTTCTCCTTCTCCTCCTCCTTCTCCTCCTCTCCTTTCCTTGTATCGCCTCTCCTCATTCACATTTTACCCTGAAATAAACCCCTTCAACTTTTTCATTTTCAGCGTGTTGCGTGCTTGGCCAGACAGAAGTATGATTAAAAGTATGATGTCTCAACTTGTGCATATCTGACATTCTTTTATTGTCTGAGTGAAAGAAACCCGTCATCCATCATCTGTCTCAGTTCTACATGATATGCTGTATGGAGAAAAAATTATCATTTGCAACCACATGTGAACTTTTGCATAGTGTTACAAAATGGTCCCAAGATGCAGTCGTTATCCAATATCCGATAGCACAGAGCCTTGTCTGTGTGCTGAAAGAGATGACGATGTCCCCTCCGGCACACTTGGGAACATCGCAAAGCACTCATGATCTTGTCTACGTCCCAAATAGCACCCTATTCCCTACCTGGTGCCCTACTTTTTACCGGGGTCTGTCTGTCCGTCAAGTTCTCTCTCTCGCTCTCTCATTCTCTCTAACTCGTCTCCATCCCTCTGGTCTTTCTGACTCTCTGTATGTCTGTGCTGCAGTGACTTCCCTATCCGCGGCATGCAGATCTACGACGGGCCCATCAACGTGCAGAACTGCACCTTCAGAAAATACATTGCCCTGGACGGTCGACACACCAGCGCCTTCGGCTTCAGACTCAACAACTCCTGGCAGAGCTGCCCTAACAACAACGTCACTGACATCACCTTCCACGACGTGCCTGTGAGTGAGGGATTGAGGGAGGAGGAGGAGTGAGGAGGAGTGAGTGAGTGAGTGAGTGGTGGTGAGTGAGTGAGTGTGTGAGGGGGGGTGTATCACGCTGATTAGCATTTACCTGTACACATGATGGGAGTTGGGGTGTATTGTGTGTGTGTGTGTTTGCCCTAAAGCGTAGCTGCAGATTTTGGGCATGAGCTGTCAAGATGGATTATGGGTAATGTAGTGCCATAAGCACGGTCTTACAGGGGAGACATGCTGCTCTTTCTCACCTCCATGACACTCATCTCTCCCCATCTCCTCTCCTTCCCCTCTCCCCCTCTCTTCTCTCCACCCCCTCACCCCTTCTCCCCCTTCCTCCCAATCTCCTCTCCTTCCCCTCTCCCCCTCTCTTCTCTCCACCCCCTCACCCCTTCTCCCCCTTCCTCCCAATCTCCTCTCCTTCCCCTCTTCCCCTCTCTCCCTCTCCCCCCTCCCCTCTCTTCTCTCCACCCCTCACCCCTTCTCCCCCTTCCTCCCAATCTCCTCTCCTTCCCTATCCCCCTCTCTTCTCTCCACCCCTCACCCCTTCCCCCCCATCTACCCCCTGCTCTTCTTATCAGATAACGTCCCGGGTGTTTTTCGGCGAGCCCGGCCCATGGTTTAACAAGATGCAAATGGACGGTGACAAGACCACGATATTCCATGACGTGGACGGCTCGGTCAGTGAGTACCCTGGAGCCTTCCTGGTCAAAGAGGACAACTGGCTACTGAGACACCCTGACTGTATTGACGTGCCTGACTGGAGGGCTGCCATCTGTAGTGGGCATTATGCACAGGTTGGTATGCATACGCCATGCAAGCTGAAGGAAGCATGCATGTACACACACACACACACACACACACACACACACACACACACACACACACACACACACACACACACACACACACACACACACACACACACACACACACACACACACACACACACACACACACACACACACACACACACACACACACACCGTATCTTATACAAGCACATACACACATGGGTACACAGTATGTACTCACACATTCTTTAAAATAAAGTGTTGGTTAAGTTTCATCTCAAAGCTAATACACTAGGTTTTTGTGCAGTGTGACCTCGTTTCCCCCTCATTTCACTCACTTTCTAATGTCTTCCAGATTAGTGAACATGTTCCTAGTCACACACATTTGTGTGTTTGTGTGTGTGCTTGTGTCTGTGTCTGTATGCGTTTGTGAATTAATGTGTGTGTGTGTGTGTGGTCCCTCAGATCTACATACAGACACGTAACCCTGCCAGTCTGAACATGCAGATGGTAAAGGATGAGTACCCTGACAGACCCCTGACACTAGAGGGCGCTCTGGGCAAGAGGAAGCACTACCAGCAGTTCCAGCCCGTGGTCACCCTGGGTAAGGGCTACACTGTACACTGGGACCAGGCTGCTCCTGCAGAGATCACTGTGTGGCTCATCAACTTCAACAGGTTGGTAGTGGACTCAGAGAGAGAGACACACACACACACACACACACACACACACACACACACACACACACACACACACACACACACACACACACACACACACACACACACACACAGAGATACAGAGAGAGAGACTACACAGGTTGGTAGTGGACTCAGAGAGATATAGACACACACACCTGCAGACACACACACACACAGACAGAGAGAGAGACTACACAGGTTGGTAGTGGATGCAGAGAGTCACACACAGACACACACACACATGCACCCTTCACCACACACACTATTCACTTCCTTCTCCCAGCATTGTTTCAGCATCTGATCCAAAAAACTGTCCACATCATGGCACCACATCTTATGAGTCAACAATAACCCCAGTAACCCAAAGCCCCATCTCCTGACCATGTGGTCATATTAATAAAACCCATATCATCAAGTCACACCCTTGCCTTCCACGAACCCTATAACCCAAGGGACAGTGTGATACAGTAGTTTATGGTGGCTGTTTGTCTTAGCATATGACATCACCCCTGCCCAGCAAATATTCTTAATATCATTGGCAGTCATTTGAATAGCAGAGGCATTGTAGTCATTTCAAGCGTGTTAGCTACTCCCTGGCCTGAGATTACCCCGAAAGGACTCTGGGGAGGAACATATACTGTATTGTGGGATATGGGCATTCCCATTGGTTACATGCTGCTCTGGCGCCATCTATTGTTTGTGGAATGGAACTTCAGGTTCAACCATAAACTCTGCATGACATTTCACATTTGAAATCAAATCAAATTTTATTTGTCACATGCACCAAATACAACAGGTGTAGTAGACCTTACAGTGAAATGCTTACAAGCCCTTAACCAACAATGTACTTATAAGAAAAACAAGTGTGAAGAAATATTTACTAAAATAAACTTAAAAATAAGAAAATAGAAAAATAACAAATAATTTAATTAAGAGCTATAACTATAACTATAACATAACAGTAGTGTGTGGCTATATACAGGGGGGTACTGGTACAGAGTCAATGTGCGGGGGCACAGGTTAGTCGAGGTAATTGAGGTAATATGTAGTAAAAGTATAGTGCAAATAGTCTGGTTAACCATTTGATTAGCTGTTCAGGAGTCTTATGGCTTGGGGGTAGAAGCTGGTAAGAATCCTTTTGGACCTAGACTTGATGCTCTGGTACCGCTTGCCATGCTGGGCCGTACGGACTATCATCTGTGGTGCCTTGAGCGTCATTTAGCAGACACTCTTATCCAATACTTTTTCGTACTGGTCCCCCTTGGGAATCGAACCCAGTTGCTGAAAATACCATGCTCTACCAACTGAGCTACACGGGACCTCAGAGTCGTATTCACTAGTTTCTAGTTTCACTATCACCAAACGGAAGAAAGCTGACAAACAGAGAGACTGACCTGAACTTGTCCAATAAAGATGGCAAAATGTTTTGCTACGGTGTGTTTACTAATGAATATGACCGGTGAGCAGGAGTAGTTGTTTAGCCCATCTCAGTGCTGGGCAGCCTCCTGTAAACATGTCCTTTCTGATATCATGGATTAACTGTGTGTCTGTCTGTGTGTGTGTTCCAGGAACAACTGGATCAACGTGGGCTTCTGCTACCCACCAGGCACCACCTTCACGATCATCTCAGACATCCACAACCGGCTGACCAAGCAGACAAGGAAGACCGGTGTGTTTATGAGGACCACCACAGAGACAAGATCAACCAGTCTCACCTGTCCGAGGCTATTACTACTGGGAGGAAGATACCGGGTGAGGAGGGTGGGAGGCAGGGAGCGAGGGGAAGAGAAGAGAGAGGGTAAAGAGGGGAGGGAGAGACGGGAGAGAGAGGGTGAGGGAGAGATCAGGGGGAGAGAGGAGAATGTGTAGTAGATGAGTACAGTAGGTACTGTCTCCCTCTCAGCCTGCTGTTTCTCCCAGTGAATCCTTATTAACTCTTAGTCTCCCCTGTCTCTCTCTCTCAGCCTGCTGTTCCTCCGAGTGAATCCTTATGAACTCTTAGTCTCCCCTGTCTCCCTCTCAGCCTGCTGTTTGTCCCAGTGAATCCTTATTAACTCTTAGTCTCCTCTGTCTCTCTCAGCCTGCTGTTTGTCCCAGTGAATCCTTATTAACTCTTAGTCTCCCCTGTCTCTCTCTCAGCCTGCTGTTCCTCCGAGTGAATCCTTATGAACTCTTAGTCTCCCTGTCTCCCTCTCAGCCTGCTGTTTGTCCCAGTGAATCCTTATTAACTCTTAGTCTCTCCTGTCTCCCTCTCAGTCTGCTTTTGTCCCAGTGAATCCTTATGAACTCTTAGTCTCCCCTGTCTCTCTCTCAGCCTGCTGTTCCTCCGAGTGAATCCTTATTAACTCTTAGTCTCCCCTGTCTCCCTCTCAGCCTGCTGTTTGTCCCAGTGAATCCTTATTAACTCTTAGTCTCTCCTGTCTCCCTCTCAGTCTGCTTTTTGTCCCAGTGAATCCTTATTAACTCTTAGTCTCCCCTGTCTCTCTCTCAGCCTGCTGTTTCTCCCAGTGAATCCTTATTAACTCTTAGTCTCCCTGTCTCCCTCTCAGCCTGCTGTTTGTCCCAGTGAATCCTTATTAACTCTTAGTCTCCCTGTCTCCCTCTCAGCCTGCTGTTTCTCCGAGTGAATCCTTATTAACTCTTAGTCTCCTCTGTCTCCCTCTCAGCCTGCTGTTCCTCCGAGTGAAGGCCCACAATGAGAAGGAGGACTTTGCCTTCTGTTCAGTGAAGGGTTGTGAGAGGGTTAAAATCACAGCCGTTATCCCTAAGGGCAGCGGCCCCAGTGACTGCATGACACAGGCCTACCCCCTGCACGCAGAGATGCCCATCGTAGATGTGCCCATGCCAAAGAAACTGCCCAGCGCCAAGCTGGTGAGGACAGCGCTCAGTCTGTTGGTCACAAGTGGCACTGTGCATCGTTTTCTAAAATAGTTCATCAAACACTTATTTAAACTGTTTATTACTGATTTGTAGTATTCATAGTACTAGTACATAGTATTCTAATAACACTAGTTCCTATTATTCATAGTATATTCACCGTGTTTGAAACCCTTTACAACCTCTCTATATAGTGTTACAGATACAGTCATGCAAAGAAAGAGAAGAAAGAGTCTTGGCATCTCATCAATAAATCTCTGCAGCAGTGTTGTGGACAGGATGGACATTTCTATACCAGTATCGGTCACTTAAGATCTCTCTCTCACTCTTGCTCTCTCTCCTTCCTCTCCTCTCTCTCTCTTTTCTCTTATCTATCTATCTATCTATCTATCTATCTATCTATCTATCTATCTATCTATCTATCTATCTATCGCTCTCTTTCTTCTTCTACTCTCTCTCTCTCTCTCTCTCTCTCTCTCTCTCTCTCTCTCTCTCTCTCTCTCTCTCTCTCTCTCTCTCTCTCTCTCTCTCTCTCTCTCTCTCTCTCTCTCTCTCTCTCTCTCTCTCTCTCTTCTCTCTCTCTCTCTCTCTCTCTCCTCTACAGCGCACCACAGACCACTTCCTGGAGGTCAAGCTGGAGTCCTACAACACACGCTTCTTCCACATCAAGGAGGACTTCGCCTACACAGAGGTGTGTGTGTTTGCTTTCGCTGTGTGTAAAAAGTTATTCAATAATGTCATGATTGGATATTGTGGTTGCCGGGCAGGTTAACGGCAGGAAGTTGTACCAGCCAGATGATGGGGTGCAGCTGACGGTAATGGACGGCCATGACGGGAGACTGGTGGAGAGCAAAGGCTTCAGGAACTCCATACTGCAGGGTGTACCTGCCCAGATAGAGAGCTATGTTAACAACCTGACAGACCAGTAAGAACACACACACACACACACACACACACTAACTTTTTCATGTTAGAGTGGGAAGACACTGAGTTGAACAAAGTTAACTCTCTCTTCTCCCTGCCTCCTCTTCTCCATCCCCCATCTCTGTTTCACTTCTGTCTCTTTCTCCCCCACTCTCTCTTTCTCTCTCAAGCTCTATCGTCATAATAACGTCTAAGGGTCGCCTGGTAACTCGGGGCCCCTGGACCAGAATACTGGAACTCCTCGGGGCTGACAAGACCCTCAAGTTAAGAGGTAACTAACTAACTACTGTAGCTCCTTAGAGGTGACCAAACCCTCATGTTGAGAGGTAACTAACTAACTACTGTAGCTCCTTAGAGCTGACAAGACCCTCATGTTGAGAGGTACTGAGAGGTAACTAACTAACTAACTACTGTAGCTCCTTAGAGCTGACCAAACCCTCATGTTGAGAGGTAACTAACTAACTACTGTAGCTCCTTAGAGCTGACCAAACCCTCATGTTGAGAGGTAACTAACTAACTAACTACTGTAGCTCCTTAGAAGCTGACCTCCAAATGTCATAACTAACTACTGTAGCTCCTTAGACTGACCAAACATGTTGAGAGGTAACTAACTAACTAACTACTGTAGCTCCTTAGAGCTGACCAAACCCTCATGTTGAGAGGTAACTAACTAACTAACTAACTAACTAACTAACTAACTAACTAACTAACTAACTAACTACTGTAGCTCCTTAGAGCTGACCAAACCCTCATGTTGAGAGGTAACTAACTAACTAACTAACTAACTAACTAACTAACTAACTAACTAACTAACTAACTAACTAACTACTGTAGCTCCTTAGAGCTGACCAAACCCTCATGTTGAGAGGTAACTAACTAACTAACTAACTACTGTAGCTCCTTAGAGCTGACCAAACCCTCATGTTGAGAGGTAACTAACTAATGTTGAGAGGTAACTAACTACTGTAGCTCCTTAGAGGACCAAACCCTCATGTTGACCAAACCTCATGTTGAGAGGTAACTAACTAACTAACTAACTACTGTAGCTCCTTAGAGCTGACCAAACCCTCATGTTGAGAGGTAACTAACTAACTACTGTAGCTCCTTAGAGCTGACCAAACCCTCATGTTGAGAGGTAACTAACTAACTAACTAACTAACTAACTAATGTTGAAGGTAACTAACTAACTAACTAAGCTGACCAAACCCTCTAACTAACTAACTACTGTAGCTCCTTAGAGCTGACCAAACCCCTCATGTTGAGAGGTAACTAACTAACTACTGTAGCTCCTTAGAGCTGACCAAACCCTCATGTTGAGAGGTAACTAACTAACTACTGTAGCTCCTTAGAGCTGACCAAACCCTCATGTTGAGAGGTAACTAACTAACTAACTAACTGACCAAACATGTTAGCTAACTACTAGCTAGAGCTGACCAAACCCTCATGTTGAGAGGTAACTAACTAACTAACTAACTAACAAACATGTTAACTAACTAACTACCGTAGCTCCTTAGAGCTGACCAAACCCTCATGTTGAGAGGTAACTAACTAACTAACTAACTAACTAGAGCTGACCAAACATGTTGAGAGGTAACTAACTAACTACTGTAGCTCCTTAGAGCTGACCAAACCCTCATGTTGAGAGGTAACTAAACTAGCTCCTTAGAGCTACCCTCATGTTGAGAGGTAACTAACTAACTAACTACTGTAGCTCCTAACTACTGTAGCTAACCTTAGAGGTGACCAAACCCTCATGTTGAGAGGTAACTAACTAACTAACTACTGTAGCTCCTTAGAGCTGACCAAACCCTCATGTTGAGAGGTAACTAACTAACTAACTACTGTAGCTCCTTAGAGCTGACCAAACCCTCATGTTGAGAGGTAACTAACTAACTACTGTAGCTCCTTAGAGGTGACCAAACCCTCATGTTGAGAGGTAACTAACTAACTACTGTAGCTCCTTAGAGCTGACCAAACCCTCATGTTGAGAGGTAACTAACTAACTACTGTAGCTCCTTAGAGCTGACCAAACCCTCATGTTGAGAGGTAACTAACTAACTAACTACTGTAGCTCCTTAGAGCTGACCAAACCCTCATGTTGAGAGGTAACTAACTAACTAACTAACTAACTAACTAACTAACTAACTAACTACTGTAGCTCCTTAGAGCTGACCAAACCCTCATGTTGAGAGGTAACTAACTAACTACTGTAGCTCCTTAGAGGTGACCAAACCCTCATGTTGAGAGGTAACTAACTAACTAACTAACTACTGTAGCTCCTTAGAGCTGACCAAACCCTCATGTTGAGAGGTAACTAACTAACTACTCTAGCTCCTTAGAGGTGACCAAACCCTCATGTTGAGAGGTAACTAACTAACTAACTAACTACTGTAGCTCCTTAGAGCTGACCAAACCCTCATGTTGAGAGGTAACTAACTAACTACTGTAGCTCCTTAGAGCTGACAAAACCCTCATGTTGAGAGGTAACTAACTAACTAACTACTGTAGCTCCTTAGAGCTGACCAAACCCTCATGTTGAGTAAGGTAACTAACTAAACTAACTTAGAGCTGACCAAACTAACTAACTAACTAACTAACTAACTACTGTAGCTGACCAAACCCTCATGTTGAGAGAGCTGACCAAACCCTCATGTTGAGAGGTAACTAACTAACTACTGTAGCTCCTTAGAGCTGACCTCAAACCCTCTATGCTCCTTAGAGCTGACCAAACCCTCATGTTGAGAGGTAACTAACTAACTAACTCATGTTGAGAGGTAACTAACTAGCTCCTTAGAGCTGACCAAACCCTCATGTTGAGAGGTAACTAACTAACTACTGTAGCTCCTTAGAGCTGACCAAACCCTCATGTTGAGAGGGTAACTTAGAGCTGACCAAACCCTCATGTTGAGAGGTAACTAACTAACTAACTACTGTAGCTCCTTAGAGCTGACCAAACCCTCATGTTGAGAGGTAACTAACTAACTAACTACTGTAGCTCCTTAGAGCTGACCAAACCCTCATGTTGAGAGGTAACTAACTAACTACTGTAGCTCCTTAGAGCTGACCAAACCCTCATGTTGAGAGGTAACTAACTAACTAACTACTGTAGTAGCTCATGTTGAGAGGTAACTAACTAACTAGAGCTGACCAAACCCTCATGTTGAGAGGTAACTAACTAAACTAAGCTCCTTAGACTAACATGTTGAGAGGTAACTAACTAACTAACTACTGTAGCTCCTTAGAGGTGACCAAACCCTCATGTTGAGAGGTAACTAACTAACTACTGTAGCTCCTTAGAGCTGACCAAACCCTCATGTTGAGAGGTAACTAACTAACTACTGTAGCTCCTTAGAGGTGACCAAACCCTCATGTTGAGAGGTAACTAACTAACTACTGTAGCTCCTTAGAGGTGACCAAACCCTCATGTTGAGAGGTAACTAACTAACTAACTACTGTAGCTCCTTAGAGCTGACCAAACCCTCATGTTGAGAGGTAACTAACTAACTAACTACTGTAGCTCCTTAGAGCTGACCAAACCCTCATGTTGAGAGGTAACTAACTAACTAACTAACTAACTAACTAACTACTGTAGCTCCTTAGAGCTGACCAAACCCTCATGTTGAGAGGTAACTAAACTAACTAACTACTGTAGCTCCTTAGAGCTGACCAAACCCTCATGTTGAGAGGTAACTAACTAACTACTGTAGCTCCTTAGAGGTGACCAAACCCTCATGTTGAGAGGTAACTAACTAACTACTGTAGCTCCTTAGAGCTGACCAAACCCTCATGTTGAGAGGTAACTAACTAACTAACTACTCATGTTGAGAGGTAACTAGCTCCTTAGCTCCTTAGAGCTGACCAAACCCTCATGTTGAGAGGTAACTAACTAACTAACTAACTACTGTAGCTCCTTAGAGCTGACCAAACCCTCATGTTGAGAGGTAACTAACTAACTACTGTAGCTCCTTAGAGCTGACCAAACCTCATGTTGAGAGGTAACTAACTAACTACTGTAGCTCCTTAACTAATGTTGAGGTAAACTAACTAACTAACTAAACTAACTAACTGACCAAACATGTTGAACTAACTAACTAACTACTGTAGCTCCTTAGAGGTGACCAAACCCTCATGTTGAGAGGTAACTAACTAACTACTGTAGCTCCTTAGAGCTGACCAAACCCTCATGTTGAGAGGTAACTAACTAACTACTGTAGCTCCTTAGAGGTGACCAAACCCTCATGTTGAGAGGTAACTAACTAACTAACTAACTAACTAACTAACTAACTACTGTAGCTCCTTAGAGCTGACCAAACCCTCATGTTGAGAGGTAACTAACTAACTAACTAACTACTAGCTCCTTAGAGCTGACCAAACCCTCATGTTGAGAGGTAACTAACTAACTAACTAACTAACTAACTAACTAACTAACTAACTAACTACTGTAGCTCCTTAGAGCTGACCAAACCCTCATGTTGAGAGGTAACTAACTAACTAACTAACTAACTAACTAACTAACTAACTAACTAACTACTGTAGCTCCTTAGAGCTGACCAAACCCTCATGTTGAGAGGTAACTAACTAACTACTGTAGCTCCTTAGAGCTGACCAAACCCTCATGTTGAGAGGTGACCAAACCCTCAACTAACTAACTAACTAACTACTGTAGCTCCTTAGAGGTGACCAAACCCTCATGTTGAGAGAGGTAACTAACTAACTACTGTAGCTCCTTAAGCTAACTAACTAACCCTCATGTTGAGAGGTAACTAAATAACTACTGTAGCTCCTTAGAGCTGACCAAACCCTCATGTTGAGAGGTAACTAACTAACTACTGTAGCTCCTTAGAGCTGACCAAACCCTCATGTTGAGAGGTAACTAACTAACTACTGTAGCTCCTTAGAGGTGACCAAACCCTCATGTTGAGAGGTAACTAACTAACTACTGTAGCTCCTTAGAGCTGACCAAACCCTCATGTTGAGAGGTAACTAACTAACTAACTAACTACTGTAGCTCCTTAGAGCTGACCAAACCCTCATGTTGAGAGGTAACTAACTAACTACTGTAGCTCCTTAGAGCTGACCAAACCCTCATGTTGAGAGGTAACTAACTAACTACTGTAGCTCCTTAGAGCTGACCAAACCCTCATGTTGAGAGGTAACTAACTAACTACTGTAGCTCCTTAGAGCTGACCAAACCCTCATGTTGAGAGGTAACTAACTAACTACTGTAGCTCCTTAGAGCTGACCAAACCCTCATGTTGAGAGGTAACTAACTAACTAACTAACTAACTAACTAACTAACTAACTAACTACTGTAGCTCCTTAGAGCTGACCAAACCCTCATGTTGAGAGGTAACTAACTAACTACTGTAGCTCCTTAGAGGTGACCAAACCCTCATGTTGAGAGGTAACTAACTAACTACTGTAGCTCCTTAGAGCTGACCAAACCCTCATGTTGAGAGGTAACTAACTAACTACTGTAGCTCCTTAGAGCTGACCAAACCCTCATGTTGAGAGGTAACTAACTAACTACTGTAGCTCCTTAGAGCTGACCAAACCCTCATGTTGAGAGGTAACTAACTAACTAACTAACTACTGTAGCTCCTTAGAGCTGACCAAACCCTCATGTTGAGAGGTAACTAACTAACTACTGTAGCTCCTTAGAGCTGACCAAACCCTCATGTTGAGAGGTAACTAACTAACTACTGTAGCCAAACCCTCATGTTGAGAGGTGACCAAACTGTAGCTCCCTCATGTTGAGAGGTAACTAACTAACTACTGTAGCTCCTTAGAGGTGACCAAACCCTCATGTTGAGAGGTAACTAACTAACTAACTAACTACTGTAGCTCCTTAGAGGTGACCAAACCCTCATGTTGAGAGGTAACTAACTAACTACTGTAGCTCCTTAGAGCTGACCAAACCCTCATGTTGAGAGGTAACTAACTAACTACTGTAGCTCCTTAGAGCTGACCAAACCCTCATGTTGAGAGGTAACTAACTAACTACTGTAGCTCCTTAGAGCTGACAAGACCCTCATGTTGAGAGGTAACTAACTAACTACTGTAGCTCCTTAGAGCTGACCAAACCCTCATGTTGAGAGGTAACTAACTAACTACTGTAGCTCCTTAGAGCTGACCAAACCCTCATGTTGAGAGGTAACTAACTAACTAACTAACTACTGTAGCTCCTTAGAGCTGACCAAACCCTCATGTTGAGAGGTAACTAACTAACTACTGTAGCTCCTTAGAGCTGACCAAACCCTCATGTTGAGAGGTAACTAACTAACTAACTAACTACTGTAGCTCCTTAGAGCTGACCAAACCCTCATGTTGAGAGGTAACTAACTAACTAACTAACTACTGTAGCTCCTTAGAGCTGACCAAACCCTCATGTTGAGAGGTAACTAACTAACTACTGTAGCTCCTTAGAGCTGACCAAACCCTCATGTTGAGAGGTAACTAACTAACTACTGTAGCTCCTTACAGGTGACCAAACCCTCATGTTGAGAGGTAACTAACTAACTACTGTAGCTCCTTAGAGCTGACCAAACCCTCATGTTGAGAGGTAACTAACTAACTAACTAACTACTGTAGCTCCTTAGAGGTGACCAAACCCTCATGTTGAGAGGGAACTAACTAACTAACTACTGTAGCTCCTTAGAGCTGACCAAACCCTCATGTTGAGAGGTAACTAACTAACTACTGTAGCTCCTTAGAGCTGACCAAACCCTCATGTTGAGAGGTAACTAACTAACTACTGTAGCTCCTTAGAGCTGACCAAACCCTCATGTTGAGAGGTAACTAACTAACTACTGTAGCTCCTTAGAGCTGACCAAACCCTCATGTTGAGAGGTAACTAACTAACTACTGTAGCTCCTTAGAGCTGACCAAACCCTCATGTTGAGAGGTAACTAACTAACTAACTAACTACTGTAGCTCCTTAGAGCTGACCAAACCCTCATGTTGAGAGGTAACTAACTAACTAACTAACTAACTAACTAACTAACTAACTACTGTAGCTCCTTAGAGCTGACCAAACCCCTCATGTTGAGAGGACCAAACCCTAACTAACTAACTACTGTAGCTCCTTAGAGCTGACCAAACCCTCATGTTGAGAGGTAACTAACTAACTACTGTAGCTCCTTAGAGGTGACCAAACCCTCATGTTGAGAGGAACTAACTAACCTAACTAGAGCTCCTGACCAAACCCTCATGTTGAGAGGTAACTAACTAACTACTGTAGCTCCTTAGAAGTGACCAAACCCTCATGTTGAGAGGTAACTAACTAACTACTGTAGCTCCTTAGAGCTGACCAAACCCTCATGTTGAGAGGTAACTAACTAACTACTGTAGCTCCTTAGAGCTGACCAAACCCTCATGTTGAGAGGTAACTAACTAACTAACTAACTAACTAACTAACTAACTAACTAACTAACTAACTACTGTAGCTCCTTAGAGCTGACCAAACCCTCATGTTGAGAGGTAACTAACTAACTACTGTAGCTCCTTAGAGCTGACCAAACCCTCATGTTGAGAGGTAACTAACTAACTACTGTAGCTCCTTAGAGCTGACCAAACCCTCATGTTGAGAGGTAACTAACTAACTAACTACTGTAGCTCCTTAGAGCTGACCAAACCCTCATGTTGAGAGGTAACTAACTAACTAACTAAGCTCCTTAGAGCTGACCAAACCCTCATGTTGAGAACTAACTAACTAACTAACTAACTACTGTAGCTCCTTACAGGTGACCAAACCCTCATGTTGAGAGGTAACTAACTAACTACTCTAGCTCCTTAGAGGTGACCAAACCCTCATGTTGAGAGGTAACTAACTAACTAACTAACTACTGTAGCTCCTTAGAGGTGACCAAACCCTCATGTTGAGAGGTAACTAACTAACTACTGTAGCTCCTTAGAGGTGACCAAACCCTCATGTTGAGAGGTAACTAACTAACTACTGTAGCTCCTTAGAGGTGACCAAACCCTCATGTTGAGAGGTAACTAACTAACTACTGTAGCTCCTTAGAGGTGACCAAACCCTCATGTTGAGAGGTAACTAACTAACTACTGTAGCTCCTTAGAGCTGACCAAACCCTCATGTTGAGAGGTAACTAACTAACTACTGTAGCTCCTTAGAGCTGACCAAACCCTCATGTTGAGAGGTAACTAACTAACTAACTAACTAGCTCTGTAGCTCCTTAGAGCTGACCAAACCCTCATGTTTTGAGAGGTAACCCTCTAACTAACTAACTACTGTAGCTCCTTAGAGCTGACCAAACCCTCATGTTGAGAGGTAACTAACTAACTACTGTAGCTCCTTAGAGCTGACCAAACCCTCATGTTGAGAGGTAACTAACTAACTACTGTAGCTCCTTAGAGCTGACCAAACCCTCATGTTGAGAGGTAACTAACTAACTACTGTAGCTCCTTAGAGCTGACCAAACCCTCATGTTGAGAGGTAACTAACTAAACTAACTGACCAAACAAGTTAGTAACTAACTAATGATTTATTTAGAGCTGACCAAACCCTCATTTGAGAGGTAACTAACTAACAGAGTGTTTAGGGCTGTGTTAATAACTCAGTTTTGAGAGGTAAAAAATGCAGATAGAACCATGATAATCCCAAATTCTCGATTTCTTGGAATAGTTCCTATTGGAGAGTTCAACCAACACACAGTAGAGGGTGCTATTGGTATACTGTTGTGATTCAGAAACTAACGTTCTGTGAACCGTGTTGAATGTTAAACTGGTGCTGTATGCTTATCAAATACAGTCAGCCAACTTTTAGTAAAGGTGTATTCATTGATTCAAAATGATCTGGCTTGTAATGATGGTCAGTGTTTAGTGTTCAGGGCTGACAGTGTTTCACATACATCTCTCATAAATGCTGATTCATAGTAAGTAGCCTATGTAATAAAGTGTGTGTGTGTGTGTGTGTGTGTGTGTGTGTGTGTGTGTGTGTGTGTGTGTGTGTGTGTGTGTGTGTGTGTGTGTGTGTGTGTGTGTGTGTGTGTGTGTGTGTGTGTGTGTGTGTGTGTGTGTGTGTGTGTGTGTGTGGAGGATAATCAATACTTAGCCCCATGCCAGAGCAGCAGGGCCCTTCCCCTCCTCCCTCCATCTTTAACCCCTCTCCCCTTCAAGTCACTTGACACAACCCACGTTTTGGAATTCAGAAATCCTTCTCCAAATTCTGATTCTAATTTTAGATCACACAGTACATTGTACTAAATAGATTCTACACCCCTAGACATCCCGGAGCAGGCTGCGGGACACATTTTTCTCACTGTGGGGTGTAATTCCAGAGACGACAAATGGTCTATTTGTGTAGAAATCATTCCTGGATGGGGTGAGACGCCTCCGTGGTATGCACAGTGTTGGAGAATGGAGGAGGAGGACTGCCAGCTAGCTCGCTTTGTCTTTCTTTCTCCCTCCTCTTTCCCCTGTTTCTTCCCCCTCTCCCTTTTCCCGCTCTGTCCTTCCTCTCAATCGCTCTGGGTGATTTTTGTGTTATTTGTTGTTGTTTGTTTCTTGTATTTATTGTGGAGAGAGACATAGTTGTGTTTACTCAGAATGTGAGCAGCTGACATTGAGCCAGCGTTTCTTGTATTTATTGTGGAGAGAGACATAGTTGTGTTTACTCAGAATGTGAGCAGCTGACATTGAGCCAGCGTTTCTTGTATTTATTGTGGAGAGAGACATAGTTGTGTTTACTCAGAATGTGAGCAGCTGACATTGAGCCAGCGTTTCTTGTATTTATTGTGGAGAGAGACATAGTTGTGTATACTCAGAATGTGAGCAGCTGACATTGAGCCAGCGTTTCTTGTATTTATTGTGGAGAGAGACATAGTTGTGTTTACTCAGAATGTGAGCAGCTGACATTGAGCCAGCGTTTCTTGTATTTATTGTGGAGAGAGACATAGTTGTGTTTACTCAGAATGTGAGCAGCTGACATTGAGCCAGCGTTTCTTGTATTTATTGTGGAGAGAGACATAGTTGTGTTTACTCAGAATGTGAGCAGCTGACATTGAGCCAGCGTTTCTTGTATTTATTGTGGAGAGAGACATAGTTGTGTTTACTCAGAATGTGAGCAGCTGACATTGAGCCAGCGTTTCTTGTATTTATTGTGGAGAGAGACATAGTTGTGTTTACTCAGAATGTGAGCAGCTGACATTGAGCCAGCGTTTCTTGTATTTATTGTGGAGAGAGACATAGTTGTGTTTACTCAGAATGTGAGCAGCTGACATTGAGCCAGCGTTTCTTGTATTTATTGTGGAGAGAGACATAGTTGTGTTTACTCAGAATGTGAGCAGCTGACATTGAGCCAGCGTTTCTTGTATTTATTGTGGAGAGAGACATAGTTGTGTTTACTCAGAATGTGAGCAGCTGACATTGAGCCAGCGTTTCTTGTATTTATTGTGGAGAGAGACATAGTTGTGTTTACTCAGAATGTGAGCAGCTGACATTGAGCCAGCGTTTCTTGTATTTATTGTGGAGAGAGACATAGTTGTGTTTACTCAGAATGTGAGCAGCTGACATTGAGCCAGCGTTTCTTGTATTTATTGTGGAGAGAGACATAGTTGTGTTTACTCAGAATGTGAGCAGCTGACATTGAGCCAGCGTTTCTTGTATTTATTGTGGAGAGAGACATAGTTGTGTTTACTCAGAATGTGAGCAGCTGACATTGAGCCAGCGTTTCTTGTATTTATTGTGGAGAGAGACATAGTTGTGTATACTCAGAATGTGAGCAGCTGACATTGAGCCAGCGTTTCTTGTATTTATTGTGGAGAGAGACATAGTTGTGTTTACTCAGAATGTGAGCAGCTGACATTGAGCCAGCGTTTCTTGTATTTATTGTGGAGAGAGACATAGTTGTGTATACTCAGAATGTGAGCAGCTGACATTGAGCCAGCGTTTCTTGTATTTATTGTGGAGAGAGACATAGTTGTGTTTACTCAGAATGTGAGCAGCTGACATTGAGCCAGCGTTTCTTGTATTTATTGTGGAGAGAGACATAGTTGTGTTTACTCAGAATGTGAGCAGCTGACATTGAGCCAGCGTTTCTTGTATTTATTGTGGAGAGAGACATAGTTGTGTATTACTCAGAATGTGAGCAGCTGACATTGAGCCAGCGTTTCTTGTATTTATTGTGGAGAGAGACATAGTTGTGTTTACTCAGAATGTGAGCAGCTGACATTGAGCCAGCGTTTCTTGTATTTATTGTGGAGAGAGACATAGTTGTGTTTACTCAGAATGTGAGCAGCTGACATTGAGCCAGCGTTTCTTGTATTTATTGTGGAGAGAGACATAGTTGTGTATACTCAGAATGTGAGCAGCTGACATTGAGCCAGCGTTTCTTGTATTTATTGTGGAGAGAGACATAGTTGTGTATACTCAGAATGTGAGCAGCTGACATTGAGCCAGCGTTTCTTGTATTTATTGTGGAGAGAGACATAGTTGTGTTTACTCAGAATGTGAGCAGCTGACATTGAGCCAGCGTTTCTTGTATTTATTGTGGAGAGAGACATAGTTGTGTTTACTCAGAATGTGAGCAGCTGACATTGAGCCAGCGTTTCTTGTATTTATTGTGGAGAGAGACATAGTTGTGTTTACTCAGAATGTGAGCAGCTGACATTGAGCCAGCGTTTCTTGTATTTATTGTGGAGAGAGACATAGTTGTGTTTACTCAGAATGTGAGCAGCTGACATTGAGCCAGCGTTTCTTGTATTTATTGTGGAGAGAGACATAGTTGTGTTTACTCAGAATGTGAGCAGCTGACATTGAGCCAGCGTTTCTTGTATTTATTGTGGAGAGAGACATAGTTGTGTTTACTCAGAATGTGAGCAGCTGACATTGAGCCAGCGTTTCTTGTATTTATTGTGGAGAGAGACATAGTTGTGTTTACTCAGAATGTGAGCAGCTGACATTGAGCCAGCGTTTCTTGTATTTATTGTGGAGAGAGACATAGTTGTGTTACTCAGAATGTGAGCAGCTGACATTGAGCCAGCGTTTCTTGTATTTATTGTGGAGAGAGACATAGTTGTGTTTACTCAGAATGTGAGCAGCTGACATTGAGCCAGCGTTTCTTGTATTTATTGTGGAGAGAGACATAGTTGTGTTTACTCAGAATGTGAGCAGCTGACATTGAGCCAGCGTTTCTTGTATTTATTGTGGAGAGAGACATAGTTGTGTTTACTCAGAATGTGAGCAGCTGACATTGAGCCAGCGTTTCTTGTATTTATTGTGGAGAGAGACATAGTTGTGTTTTCAGAATGTGAGCAGCTACATTGAGCCAGCGTTTCAGAATGTTTACTCAGAGCAGCTGACATTGAGCCAGCGTTTCTTGTATTTATTGTGGAGAGAGACATAGTTGTGTTTACTCAGAATGTGAGCAGCTGACATTGAGCCAGCGTTTCTTGTATTTATTGTGGAGAGAGACATAGTTGTTTACTCAGAATGTGAGCAGCTGACATTGAGCCAGCGTTTCTTGTATTTATTGTGGAGAGAGACATAGTTGTGTTTACTCAGAATGTGAGCAGCTGACATTGAGCCAGCGTTTCTTGTATTTATTGTGGAGAGAGACATAGTTGTGTATACTCAGAATGTGAGCAGCTGACATTGAGCCAGCGTTTCTTGTATTTATTGTGGAGAGAGACATAGTTGTGTTTACTCAGAATGTGAGCAGCTGACATTGAGCCAGCGTTTCTTGTATTTATTGTGGAGAGAGACATAGTTGTGTTTACTCAGAATGTGAGCAGCTGACATTGAGCCAGCGTTTCTTGTATTTATTGTGGAGAGAGACATAGTTGTGTTTACTCAGAATGTGAGCAGCTGACATTGAGCCAGCGTTTCTTGTATTTATTGTGGAGAGAGACATAGTTGTGTTTACTCAGAATGTGAGCAGCTGACATTGAGCCAGCGTTTCTTGTATTTATTGTGGAGAGAGACATAGTTGTGTTTACTCAGAATGTGAGCAGCTGACATTGAGCCAGCAGCTGACATTTCTTGTATTTATTGTGGAGAGAGACATAGTTGTGTTTACTCAGAATGTGAGCAGCTGACATTGAGCCAGCATTTCTTGTATTTATTGTGGAGAGAGACATAGTTGTGTTTACTCAGAATGTGAGCAGCTGACATTGAGCCAGCGTTTCTTGTATTTATTGTGAGAGAGACATAGTTGTGTTTACTCAGAATGTGAGCAGCTGACATTGAGCCAGCGTTTCTTGTATTTATTGTGGAGAGAGACATAGTTGTGTTTACTCAGAATGTGAGCAGCTGACATTGAGCCAGCGTTTCTTGTATTTATTGTGGAGAGAGACATAGTTGTGTATACTCAGAATGTGAGCAGCTGACATTGAGCCAGCGTTTCTTGTATTTATTGTGGAGAGAGACATAGTTGTGTTTACTCAGAATGTGAGCAGCTGACATTGAGCCAGCGTTTCTTGTATTTATTGTGGAGAGAGACATAGTTGTGTTTACTCAGAATGTGAGCAGCTGACATTGAGCCAGCGTTTCTTGTATTTATTGTGGAGAGAGACATAGTTGTGTATTCTCAGAATGTGAGCAGCTGACATTGAGCCAGCGTTTCTTGTATTTATTGTGGAGAGAGACATAGTTGTGTTTACTCAGAATGTGAGCAGCTGACATTGAGCCAGCGTTTCTTGTATTTATTGTGGAGAGAGACATAGTTGTGTTTACTCAGAATGTGAGCAGCTGACATTGAGCCAGCGTTTCTTGTATTTATTGTGGAGAGAGACATAGTTGTGTTTCTCAGAATGTGAGCAGCTGACATTGAGCCAGCGTTTCTTGTATTTATTGTGGAGAGAGACATAGTTGTGTTTACTCAGAATGTGAGCAGCTGACATTGAGCCAGCGTTTCTTGTATTTATTGTGAGAGAGAGACATAGTTGTGTATTCTCAGAATGTGAGCAGCTGACATTGAGCCAGCGTTTCTTGTATTTATTGTGGAGAGAGACATAGTTGTGTTTACTCAGAATGTGAGCAGCTGACATTGAGCCAGCGTTTCTTGTATTTATTGTGGAGAGAGACATAGTTGTGTTTACTCAGAATGTGAGCAGCTGACATTGAGCCAGCGTTTCTTGTATTTATTGTGGAGAGAGACATAGTTGTGTTTACTCAGAATGTGAGCAGCTGACATTGAGCCAGCGTTTCTTGTATTTATTGTGGAGAGAGACATAGTTGTGTATTCTCAGAATGTGAGCAGCTGACATTGAGCCAGCGTTTCTTGTATTTATTGTGGAGAGAGACATAGTTGTGTATACTCAGAATGTGAGCAGCTGACATTGAGCCAGCGTTTCTTGTATTTATTGTGGAGAGAGACATAGTTGTGTATACTCAGAATGTGAGCAGCTGACATTGAGCCAGCGTTTCTTGTATTTATTGTGGAGAGAGACATAGTTGTGTTTACTCAGAATGTGAGCAGCTGACATTGAGCCAGCGTTTCTTGTATTTATTGTGGAGAGAGACATAGTTGTGTTTACTCAGAATGTGAGCAGCTGACATTGAGCCAGTGTTTCTTGATTTCTCTGTGTTTCAGACAAGCTAACGTTTGTAGGCTTCAAGGGCACTTTTCGACCTGACTGGGTCCGCATGGAGGTGAATGAGGAGAGAGCTAAGATCCATCAAGTCCTCCCTATCCCTGTGGTCAAGAAGATTAAGCTATGAAGGAGAGAGGAGAGGAGGAACTAGGTGTAGTGGGGGCACACAAGAGACTACACCTCCCACACAACACACACGCACTGCCCCTAGGACTGGAGTAGGTGAAAGTTGTTCCTATAACTACTGGTCCAAGATCAGATGTTTTTCACCACTAAAGATTAATTAAGGTAATCTGATCCTAGATCTGTGGTTCGGGACAGTTTCAGCCCGGTGCTACAGAGTGTGGGCCGGCCAATCAAACGCATGCGTTTTCTGTCACCTATCAACTTTCCCGCCATGCAGGTCTCTGTTTATGTGACAATGTTGACTATGTGAGTGATTCGACTGTATTGTTCGTTTGACTATACTTGACTTTTAAAACGCGAGAAGAGAGAAAAAATTACCAACAAATATTCCTTGTTTTTCATCCTACTCAGAGACAGATTTCTAAATGTTTGCACCTGTGTTTTCCAGTGGGAAGTTAACGTTGTTTAACACAATAGAACAAAAATGTAGACCAATGAAGTAGAAGTGAGAAAGAGATTACCTGACTTTTAAAGTAGAACCAAAAGGTAAATTACAGGTTAAAAGCCCAGTGTGGCCAAAAACGTGATTTTACAGTATTTTATATATATTTCCACACTGAGGTTGGAATAATACTGTGAAATGATGATAATGCCCTTTTAGTGTGGGAGCTGTTTGAAAAGACCACCTGAAATTTCAGCCTGTTTTGGTGGGATGGAGTTTTGGCCTGCCTGCTGACATCACCATTAGTTAATAGACCAATAACGGAGAGAGTTACAAACCAGTTACAAACCTCTCTGCCAATTACAGCTAGACCACACCCAGCCAGTCCTAGCTAAATCCTTGCTTCAGAAATTGCTCTTTGTTAATTAAGAAGCTATTTGTATTACTTTTTGACCATTTTAATTCAAAACAATCACTTAATTGTTACCCAAAAATTATTTGATATTGAGGTAAAAACAGCTGCATTGGGCCTTTTTAAGATGAACATAAAAAACGTATAGGTACATTATGAGATATATTTACCCTTCTACTGGATAAAAAGCAGGTGCAGACATTTAGTCCATCTGTCCGGAAGATTCCATTCCAGAGAAGCTGTTTCCCTGTGTTTTATGTGAGGGCTCTTGATCGCTTACTTGATATTGTGTAATGTTTGGTTTCATATAACTGTTCATATCAACGTTTGTGGTCCATCGGTCTGTTTTATTAAACATACCAGTATGTAAAGAAACCTCAAAATTATCCTGAATATATCCAAGGACATTTTTTGGTCACTTCTAAAGTGCTATCTGGTCTTAGACAATACTCCCAAATCAAAACTTTAAATGTTATTTAAGCAATTTATATATTGATTCTAAATTGGCGATTTTTCTTCAAATCTGGCAAGAATCTGATAAACGTTTCCCTTCGCCCGAAATAGCTGGTCTTTTTTCGGACGTGATAGTTGTTAGTGTTTTCTATGTTTAAATGTGTTTTTAAAAATTCCTCAGATTGATAACAGAGATATATTTTATACTTATTTATTGTACAGACATAATTGAACAAAATCTACAAGGGACATCTTTTGAGTTGTACTGTATTCTGGTCCTGAATTGTATGTAAGAATAATAATACTATAACATTTAAAACAATCCTACTAAACACTGCTATGGCATAATATCATCCTAGTTACCGCAATGTTTTGTTTTAACCCTACACTAAATGGATGTGATGTATTATACATGACTTGGGCTTGTAAAGTAATTCAATCTCATGACTTAAAATGTTTGAATGACTTTTGTACATAAATAAATGAATAAGTGAATTTATAAGCCTGTGTGTGTGAAGCCCAATAAAGGCTTTCTGCACAGAAACACCAGTTAACGTTGCAGTAATACATTTCTCATGTTCTACTACCTGTTATTCAATTATTGTTTGAACCAAGAAACACATCAGTTCCACATTTCAACCATTAGCCTACACATTTGAACAGACACTTTGGTTTGGGGTTGTCCCAAATGGCACCCTATTCCCAATGAGCCCTGGTCAAAAGTAGTGCACTAGGTAACAGGGTGCCATTTGGGTTGCTATCCTAGCAGCATTATTGGAGAAGTTAATGGGGTCTGCAGGTTGGAATTACTATCAGCAAGGGGCAATGGTTGGCTCCAGCCCCGTTGGTTCTCATGTGCTGGTTCCTTTGTGTGCGTGTGTGAGCACAGCGTAAAGGGTGTGGCTCCCAGGCCCATTATAAATCATTGTGGAATGCTGAGCTATGCTCACATGCTGAGAGAGAGAGAGCGCTAGAGAGGACTAGTTAAGTGGAGGCCTCCAGCTCTGGACCTCAGTAACCCTCTAAAACTGTAAAACATCACAAGGATGGGGCTCTGTTGGCTTACATGAAGGAAAAAATCAGACGCCCAATATTAAATCAGAATAATAATACTAACAGAACGTGTCTTGGTTATAGCAGCTTAATGCTGAACTGATTGAATCCAGCCCAAGTATTATATCACAACAATACTAACAGAACGTGTCTTGGTTATAGCAGCTTAATGCTGAACTGATTGAATCCAGCCCAAGTATTATATCAGAACAATACTAACAGAACGTGTCTTGGTTATAGCAGCTTAATGCTGAACTGATTGAATCCAGCCCAAGTATTATATCACAACAATACTAACAGAACGTGTCTTGGTTATAGCAGCTTAATGCTGAACTGATTGAATCCAGCCCAAGTATTATATCAGAACAATACTAACAGAACGTGTCTTGGTTATAGCAGCTTAATGCTGAACTGATTGAATCCAGCTTAACCCAAGTATTATATCCACAACAATACTAACAGAACGTGTCTTGGTTATAGCAGCTTAATGCTGAACTGATTGACATCTATACAACATCCCATTATTTCCAGTCCACCTGGAGTCATGTATGGGGATATACAGGAACATGACAATACAAGTCCACCACATTATGGGGCTATGAGTCTGTAGGGACAGGCGTAGAGTCCACCACGTTATGGGGCTATGAGTCTGTAGGGACAGGCAGATAGTCATGTAGAGTCCACCGCGTTATGGGGCTATGAGTCTGTAGGGACAGGCAGATAGTCATGTAGAGTCCACTGCGTTATGGGGCTATGAGTCTGTAGGAACAGGCAGATAGTCATGTAGAGTCCACTGAGTTATGGGGCTATGAGTCTGTAGGGACAGGCGTAGAGTCCACCACGTTATGGGGCTATGAGTCTGTAGGAACAGGCAGATAGTCATGTAGAGTCCACTGCGTTATGGGGCTATGAGTCTGGAGGGACAGGCAGATAGTCATGTAGAGTCCACTGCGTTATGGGGCTATGAGTCTGGAGGGACAGGCAGTCATGTTGAGTCCACCACATTAAGGGGCTATGAGTCTGTAGGGACAGGCGTAGAGTCCACCACGTTATGGGGCTATGAGTCTGTAGGGACAGGCAGATAGTCATGTAGAGTCCACTGCGTTATGGGGCTATGAGTCTGTAGGAACAGGCAGATAGTCATGTAGAGTCCACTGCGTTATGGGGCTATGAGTCTGGAGGGACAGGCAGTCATGTTGAGTCCACCACATTAAGGGGCTATGAGTCTGGAGGGACAGGCAGTCATGTTGAGTCCACCGCATTATGGGGCTATGAGTCTGTAGGGACAGGCAGTCATGTTGAGTCCACCACATTATGGGGCTATGAGTCTGGAGGGACAGGCAGTCATGTTGAGTCCACCACATTATGGGGCTATGAGTCTGTAGGGACAGGCAGTCATGTTGAGTCCACCACATTATGGGGCTATGAGTCTGGAGGGACAGGCAGTCATGTTGAGTCCACCACATTATGGGGCTATGAGTCTGGAGGGACAGGCAGTCATGTTGAGTCCACCACATTATGGGGCTATGAGTCTGGAGGGACAGGCAGTCATGTTGAGTCCACCACATTATGGGGCTATGAGTCTGTAGGGACAGGCAGTCATGTTGAGTCCACCACATTATGGGGCTATGAGTCTGGAGGGACAGGCAGTCATGTTGAGTCCACCACATTATGGGGCTATGAGTCTGGAGGGACAGGCAGTCATGTTGAGTCCACCACATTATGGGGCTATGAGTCTGGAGGGACAGGCAGTCATGTTGAGTCCACCACATTATGGGGCTATGAGTCTGGAGGGACAGGCAGTCATGTTGAGTCCACCACATTATGGGGCTATGAGTCTGTAGGGACAGGCAGTCATGTTGAGTCCACCACATTATGGGGCTATGAGTCTGGAGGGACAGGCAGATAGCCCCATAACGCAGTGGACTCAACATTTGTTGCTCCTTCCAAGACGAATTTGTTCAACCCCCCCTTCAGGGATGTGTCAGACAGCCACGCCAGAATAAGAAGTGTGAGAAATGGAAAGAGGAGGAAAATAGTAAGAGGACGAACAGAGGGAATGTCTCCGTTCACACATATTACTCCCCCAAAAAGCAACCCATTAACTTAACAGGACTGACAAAGAAAATCCTTTTATTCTGTCATTTATTGAAGATCCATGTACAACGTGACCACTGCAATTGTATGCTACAAGTCAATACTGAACTCAACTGTATTATTGAAGGTGAATACAAGAAATCAACAATCAAAAATAATCAGTCATCTATGTGTGCGTCCCAAATAGAACTCATTACCTGTGTTGTGCAGTACTAAATCAGTGGTTTTGGCACAGGTAGGAAAATCAGTTTGTGCTCAAATAATTTCCTTTTATTACTTATGTTTTATTGGAATAATGAAATACAATGCCTCTAACAAATGTACTGGAAAACAATGACAAAAAGTCATATTGAAGCACTGGTTGGATTCAGAAATTGTTTCAAAATAAAAAATGTCACATTGTAAAAGAGACAAGTCATCGACAAGCTGTACAAACTAACATTTTGACCTTCAGACTCAGTGACAGGTGTAAAATAAACCATAAACCTCAAAGCTACACTTTAACATCTGCTCTGAGGTCAGTCATTGACCCTGACTTTAATAGGTTTGAAAGAGTACACAGTGCCACAAACTGTCTTGTGCTGAGTCACCGTTGAACCTCTCTCCAAGTCCCTTCCCTAGCCTCTACCACCTCAGTGTCTGCAGATCTGTAGCAGCTCCATAAAGCCTGATTGAAAGGCTAGGTAGTAGTCAGACGCATCTTCCTTCTACCCATTGGCCTCAGATCTGCAAATACTAAAGTAAAAGAAGCTAGGTGGTGTTGCTGGTCTGGACGGGCCTTGTGATTGTTCTGCCAATCCCATCTCTCTCTCCATCATCAGCCAATCACAGTTCAACCTTGTCTTTACTCGCTCTGTTGCCGTCCAGGTCGGGTTTCTTGCCCTCCGACTTCTTCTTGCCCTTCTTTTTGGTGTTCACTTCGTTCTGCTGCTTGGCGCTGTCATCTTTCTTGGCGGCCTTCCCGGGGAACACCTGGCCTTCCACGGTGACCTCTGCGCAGCGCTCCTGGGCCACCAGGAAGTCCTTGACCTCCCACGCGAAGCTGCCATCTCGCAGCATGAAGATGACCCGGTTGGAGCCCACCACAAACCTACAGTACAAGGGGAGAGGAGGGACAAACATGGGACATTAGCCAAAGTCTAAAATCTGGGAATAAAGAAACCTGCAAACACGACATTTACTTTTTACAATAATGAACTAATATATTATCAACATTTAGTTTGGTTACATAGAGTATTAGTGGACTTTGTTCAGGGTTGCAAAGGGTTGGGAAGTTAACGTGGGAAGTTTTCTTAAATTCATCAAAAAAAGTTTAAACTATCCTCAATTCAATGGAATTGCAACCCCCTGCATGCACAGTGCATTCTCCCATCACATGTACAGCTGATTCTCAAGATCTTGCACACTAATGTCATGCTATTATGCCCACACTACTACACTGTCGGACCCAAGTACACTGCTCAAAAAAAATAAACACTAAAATAACACATCCGAGATCTGAATGAATGAAATATTCTTATTAAATACTTTTTTCTTTACAAAATCACACAAAAATTAACAATGGAAATCAAATCTGGTCTGGATTTGGAGTCTCACTCAAAATTAAAGTGGAAAACCACACGACAGGCTGATCCAACATTGATGTAATGTCCTTAAAACAAGTCAAAAGGAGGCGCAGTAGTGTGTGTGGCCTCCACGTGCCTGTATGACCTCCCTACAACGCCTGGGCATGCTCCTGATGAGGTGGCGGATGGTCTCCTGAGGGATCTCCTCTCAGACCTGGACTAAAGCATCCGCCAACTCATGGACAGTCTGAGACATGATGTCTCAGATGTGCTCAATTGGATTCAGGTCTGGGAACGGGCAGGCCAGTCCATAGCATCAATGCCTTCCTCTTGCAGGAACTGCTGACACACTCCAGCCACATGAGGTCTAGCATTGTCTTGCATTAGGAGGAACCCAGGGCCAACCGCACCAGCATATGGTCTCACAAGGCGTCTGAGGATCTCATCTCGGTACCTAATGGCAGTCAGGCTACCTCTGGTGAGCACATGAAGGGCTGTGCGGCCCCGCCAAAGAAATGCCACCCCACACCATGACTGACCCACCACCAAACAGGTCATGCTGGAGGATGTTGCAGGCAGCAGAACGTTCTCCACGGCATCTCCAGACTTGTCACGTCTGTCACATGCGCTCAGTGTGAACCTGCTTTAATCTGTGAAGAGCACAGGGCGCCAGTGGCCAATTTGCCAATCTTGGTATTCTCTGGCAAATGAAAAACGCCCTGCACGGTGTTGGGTTGTAAGCACAACCCCCGCCTGTGGACGTTGGGCCCTCATACCACCCTCATGGAGTCTGTTTCTGACCGTTTGAGCAGACACATGCACATTTGTGGCCTGCTGGAGGTCATTTCGCAGGGCTCTGGCAGTGCTCCTCCTGCTCCTCCTTGCACAAAGACAGAGGTAGCGGTCCTGCTGCTGGGTTGTTGCCCTCCTACGGCCTCCTCCGTCTCCTGATGTACTGGCCTGTCTCCTGGTAGCGCCTCCATGCTCTGGACACTACGCTGACAGACACAGCAAACCTTCTTGCCACAGCCCGCAGTGATGTTCCATCCTGGATGAGCTGCACTACCTGAGCCACTTGTGTGGGTTGTAGACTCAGTCTCATGCTTCCACGAGAGTGAAAGCACCGCCAGCATTCAAAAGTGACCAAAACATCAGCCAGGAAGCATAGGAACTGAGAAGTGGTCTGTGGTCCCCACCTGCAGAACCACTCCTTTATTGGGTGTGTCTTGCTAATTGCCTATAATTTCCACCGGTTGTCTGTTCCATTTGCACAACAGCATGTGAAATTTATTGTCAGTGTTGCTTCCTAAGTGGACAGTTTGATTTCACAGAAGCGTGATCGTCTTGGAGTTACATTGTGTTGTTTAAGTGTTCCCTTTATTTTTTTTTTGAGCAGTGTATTTGGCTCAGTTTTTCACAATTCCTGACATTTAATCCAAGTAAGAATTCCCTGTCTTAAGTCAATTAGGATCACCACTTTATTTTAAGAATATGAAATGTCTGAATAATAGGAGATAATTATTTAGTTCAGCTTTTATTTCTTTCATCACATTCCCAGTGGGTCAGAAGTTCACATTACCCTCAATTAGTATTTGGTAGCATTGCCTTTAAATAGTTTAACTTGGGTCAAATGTTTTGGGTAGCCTTCCACAATAAGTTGGGTGAATTTTGTCCCATTCCTCCTGATAGAGCTGGTGTAACTGAGTCAGGTTTGTAGGCCTCCTTGCTCGCACACGCTTTTTTCAGTTCTGCCCACAAATTGTCTATAGGATTGAGGTCAGGGCTTTGTGATGGCCACTCCAATACCTTGACTTTGATGTCCTTAAGCTATTTTGTACCAACTTTGGAAGTATGCTTGGGGTCATAGTCTATTTGGAAGACCCATTTGCGACCAAGCTTTAACTTCCTAACTGATGTCTTGAGATGTTGCTTCAATATATCCACATTATATTCCGTGATGCCATCTATTTTGTGAAGTGCACCAGTCCCTCCTGCAGCAAAGCACCCCCACAACATGATGCTGCCACCCCTGTGCTTCACATTTGGGATGGTGTTCTTTGGCTTGCAAGCCTCCCCTCTTTTTCTCCAAACATAACGATGGTCATTATGGCCAAACAGTTCCATTTTTGTTTCATCAGACAAGAGGACATTTCTCCAAAAGTACGATCTTTGTCCCCATGTGAAGTTGCAAACCGTAGTCTGTCTTTTTAAGATGGTTTTGGAGCAGTGGCTTCTTCCTCGCTGTGTGGCCTTTCAGGTTATGCCGATATAGGACTCATTTTACTGTGGATATAGATAAGTTTGTACCCGTTTCGTCCAACATCTTCACAAGGTCCTTTGCGGTTGTTCTGGGATTGATTTGCACTTGTCGCACCAAAGTACGTTCATCTCTAGAAAACAGACATCTCTGAGCGGTATGATGGCTGCATGGACCCATGGTGTTTATACTTGCGTACTATTGTTTGTACAGATGAACGTGGTACCTTCAGGCATTTGGAAATTGCTCCCAAGGATGAACCAGACTTGTGGAGGTCTACAATTTTTGGGGCTGATTTCTATTGATTTTCCCATGATGTCAAGCAAAGAGGCACTGAGTTTGAAGGTAGGCCTTGAAATGCATCCACTTGTACACATCCACTTGTACACCTCCAATTGAGTAAAATTATGTCAATTAGCCTATCAGAAACTTCTAAAGCCATGACATTATGGAATTTTCCAAGCTGTTTAAAAGGCACAGTCAACTTAGTGTATGTAAACTTCTGACCCACTGGAATTGTGATACAGTGAATTAGAAATTATCTGTCTGTAAACAATTGTTGGAAAAATGTCTTGTATCATGCACAAAGCAGATTGCCAAAACTATAGTTTGTTAACAAGAAATTTGTGGAGTGGTTAAAAAATGAGTTTTAATGACTCCAACCTAAGTGTATGGAAACTTCTGACTTGAACTGTACATGCTTTCTGGTAGGTTGATTACATTGCTGGGTGGGGTGAATATATTTTATATGACATACATTAGTTTTTGTTAACTAGTAAATAGTAGCCTACAGAAAAGTGTTTAAATCATTTCTAACTTGTTAACAATTTCTGCTAGTTAATTTTTGCTACCATGTGGGTTTTAGCTTGCTTGAGCCTGGTAACTGAGGAGTGTTAATTCACCCGTTTCCATACATTTCATTTTAAAACATTTATCTTACAAAAGGAGTTGTTTAATCTAACTGCTTAACTATTTATCTGTACATGGAATTGTATTTGGGGTTTTTTAAACTAATTTTTTCCTAATATTTACAGGAAAATGCCACGGGCAATATCTGAAGTGTGGAGACATTTCACTGCAGCTCATTTACATTTAAGTCATTTAGCAGACGCTCTTATCCAGAGCGACTTACAAATTGGTGCATTCACCTTATGACATCCAGTGGAACAGCCACTTTACAATAGTGCATCTAAATCTTTTAAGGGGGGGGGGGTGAGAAGCTCCTGATTAAACGAATCAATTGATTAGTTTAATCAGGTGTGATGACACTAAAATGGGACAAAACTAGCAGTCAATGATGGCAGTCTCTCCAGGAGCAGAACTAAGGCTCACCGCGTTTTAACATTAGAGCCTACCTCTGGATGTCAAAGTGGACTATTTGGTTGTAAACTAGCACACCTGATTTAATTAGTAGTCACTGGCTTGGTGATTAGTTGACCATTAGAATCAGGTGTGCTAGCTCTAGAATATACCAAATATATGCCAGGGGCCTAGAGGTGGAAAGGAGGGCACCAGGCATATCAGTATAGCTTCTCCCACTGTGGAAGGAAGAAGCAGCAGCTTCATGAACTGCTATGAAGCACAGCCAGGTGAGAGGATTAGCCTTCCACACATGGTGACTTGATGGAACCAACCAGACTCGGAGCGACGCGCAGTGATGGCAGCGAGTATTGAGGATGCAGCGATTAAGGAAATGGAGAGAAGGTTGGAGAAGCTACAGATGCACTAGAATGTGATCGTTCTGATGATATGGAGCGGAAGGATGAGGTTCAAGGACCTGAATGGTCTGTAGTGGAAAGTAATAGGAAAAAGAGACCATGCTACTGAAAGCAGTGGTGCTTCCAGTGCAGAGAGCATGAAGAGGGTGAAGGTAGGGAACAAGAGTAATATATAAGAGTAATATATAAGAGTAATGATATGTCGAAGTGGAAAATTGTGGTGGTGTTTGATGTGACACCCTATCCCATTAACCAATGCCATAAAGAAAGAGGTAAAGTCAAACTAGTCTGATTCATTGGAAATTATAGACTGCTAACATTCTACGCAAGCCATGCTTAGCAGGGGAACATTCTGATAATGGAAACTCTCCATTGGAAGTTTCCATGGCTGAGCAGCCACACACAATTCCAAGCGTTGGCTGGAGTGGTGTAAAGCTTGACGTCATTGGACTCTGGAGCAGTGTACACGTGTTCTCTGGAGTGATGAATCACGCTTCACCATCTGGCAGTCCGACAGAAGAATCTGGGTTTGGCGAATGCCAGGAGAAGGCTACCTGACCGAATGCATAGTGCCAACTGTAAAGTTTGGTGGAGAAAGAATGGTCTGGGGCTGTTTTTCATGGTTCGGGCTAGGCCCCTTAGTTCCAGGGAACACTTAACGCTATAGCATACAATGACATTCTAGACAATTCTGTGCTTCCAACTTGGTGGCAACAGTTTGGGGAAGGCCCTTTGCTGTTTCAGCATGACAATACCCCCATGCATAAAGCGAGGTCCATATAGAAATGGTTTGTTCGAAATCGATGTGGAAGAATTTGACTGACCTGCACAGAGCCATTTTGAGAACATTTTATACAAAACAATGAAATATATAATATATATATATATATATTTTGTAAAAATAAATAGAGATAGGGCTGGACAATATGGCCTAAAAATCATACTGTGCTGTGTCAAAGGACACTGATAGTAAATCAAACTGACTTCATAGCTTTCATTGGAAAGGTTATCACCACGACTCAGATTGTGGAAAGCAGAAATGCCAGGTTGAAGATTATTGTGGATATGACAACAGAGCTAATGTGGGTAACAGATGTTAGTCAACATGATTTTTGAAATGCTAAATAATCCTAAAGATGGATTATCTCAGCATGACAGAGAAAGTTTGAAGAGCTTGGGAGGGTTTGTTATAATTTAGTAGTGATTTATTTGTTTACATATAAAAATGTTCTTAGTAGTACAGACTTAGGCCAACTGTGAAATAGTGCCCACTCCAGCACAGCAGGTTTGCAGGCCATTATACAATAGGAAAGGTTTGAGAAATGCTGCATTAGACTAAAGTATAGGCCTACCTCTGAATGTCAAAATTGGCATTGAAGAGGCTGCTCTGCCACAGACTGGTCACCTCCTCAGTTTCCTTCTCCGTAGGCTCTCCCTCCACCGTGGCAAACACCATCAGAGTTTTTCCTTTCTTCGACATCTTCAGCAGCTCCTCAGGCTTGGAAGCATCCACCTTGGAAAAGTCGATAGGCGGGGGGACCGTCTGTGCTCAGGAGGTCGCCCTCCTCTCGATGTCATCGTCTTTCTGAAAGAAGTGGGGAGGAAGAGATATGACTGAGTTCTAGCTATTACACAATGAATGATATCATTGACTACAGGTACTTCAGTAATGCAGTACTTCAGTAATGCAACAGCAAAGCTATTCATTCAAATAGGAACAGAATAGTAAATTGGCTATCCTAATTAACTAGTTAGCTAGAAAGACAAAGAAAGTTTGGTGTGGAGAGCATTGCTTGCTGTTTGGGGTTTTAGGCTGGGTTTCTGTATAGCACTATGACATCTGCTGATACATTCGATTGATGGATGAATACCCAGCTGCAAAGAATATATCACGTGAAACAGGATGAGTTCCTGGTTAGCTAGCGAGTTCACTCATTAACCAACATAACGTTAGCTAACTTAGCAGGTCAAGGTTAGCTAGTTACGTTATATAATACAATTGGCTATAGCTATGATGCTGCATGACAGCTATACCTTATCAGGAAGGAGCAATAATTTGGGGCTAGTAGCTATCTAGCAAGCATCGAAGATCATTGTGATCAGACGGGGATTATTTTGGGCACGTTAGTTAGCTAGCTTTCTGATTGGCCATTTAGTTAGCCGAGTTGCTAGCCAGCTGTCTGAGTAACTGAAAAGCAGCTATTAACCGAATTAAAAACGTGTTGTTTACCTCCCATTCTTCCAAAAGCCGTGCCATATCAGCATCATTGTAATCCCGGATATCTTTCTTCTTCTTGGGCTTGTTATTTTGACCGTCCGTTGCTAAAATACATATCAAATACGTACAGAGCAAAAGCACAGCACATCCCCACCTGAAGTCAGCCGCCATGCTTACAGATGGTGAACGGTGATTGGCTGAGAGTCTTTCTTCGGAGGACGTGACGAAGGAAAGGGAATTGGTTACAATAAAATCACGTGTATAAACCCTGGATTGCTACTGCTATAGAGGGGTTGGTTGTTTAGCAACAAAACCGACGTGTGCTCAGCTATGGGGCAAAACAGACGGGGTTGGCTTAGATTGTTGAAACATGTCATCTATATTTAGTCAATGTTTATTGAAAACATAAATGCATTTGCACAATGAGCACTTGTTGTCTCAGTAGCTATGTGTGGGTAAAATCACTGGGAAAGCCAAGCCAGATTTTTTAAAAAGTATTACAACCTACGCTGTGATAATTGTGTTGTTTACTCTATAAATCCTGTTAGTTCATATGCCTTGCCGCTGTGATATATAAGCCTAAAGCCGAGACAATAACAACGGACAACGGCAGAATAAATTCAACTACACCTTTGTTTCGTCACACAACCGGAGAGCAACCTCTGTCCTGTGAAGTCCACAAACATATTGCATCTAACAAACTAACATGATTTACAGCATGGTCAAGCAAGTTACAGTTTCCAACATTTTCGGACTACTAAACAACTACTGATTTAGAACCACAGTTATTGCAAGTCGCAAAGAAAAAAATGAGCTGCCTTCACTATTCCAACATTTCAACTTCAACATTTCAACATCATCAAATCACCTCTGTAATCTAATACAGTGACAACTAAAAGATACCAAAAACAATGTAGTCCAATCAACGTAATCTGAATATGATGTGGCTGTCCATGGTTCTGATGTGTGTGTGTGTGTGTGTGTGTGTGTGTGTGTGTGTGTGTGTGTGTGTGTGTGTGTGTGTGTGTGTGTGTGTGTGTGTGTGTGTGTGTGTGTGTGTGTGTGTGTGTGTGTGTGTGTGTTCGTGCAAGTAGAAAAAACATGTTGATTCACCCTACTTGTAGAGAAACGGCAATACTCCTCCTCTCTTTTATGTTGATGAAACGGTCTATGACTGTCATATACACACTTTTATTTTTGTTGTCCTCGGCTTCCTGGCTGAAATGCTTTCTCACCTAACTTGCTTCAATGGGCAATGATGAGCCAGCTAGTTAACATTAACCTACTACATCTAGCTACATATTGAACTTCCATCCTCTCAGGCCAGGGCACAATGTATGCATTTATGGTTGGATCAGAATCGGCATTATAATCATTGGCCAGTATGGAGAATTAAGTAAAACCACAAGTCCAAATCGATATCTCCATCCATTGCTAATTTAGGAAAGGGACAATTTTAGCTAGCTAGCCACTGGATGACAACAACACAATGAGATTCAACAATTCAAATGATTTCAGTCAAGGATGTTTTGCTCTTGATGTGTTGTGATTGGTGTGAAGCCAAATCCAAACTGTCCTCCCTTTTTTTGGTGCGCCAGGACCATTCACAGTTGAGCTCACTCAGTTTAGCTCAATGCTGATGGGCTATTGTTCAATACTTTTTTTTATCAAGGGAGGCCAAATGCTCGCTGGCTTCTCTTGCATTCAATTCTATGGGCAGCAACAATGTCATACTCTTTTTGACTAGACAGCCTCAGATATATGGGCTACACATACAGAGACGGAGAGGCGCTGTTTCGCTCACTCAGATGCTTTCTCTGATGAGATAAATTGTGCCTCTTGCAAATTGAAGGAGAATTATATATTTTTTATTGGTAATTTTTTGGGGGAAGCCTGGCTTCCCTTGTAATCCATTAATACATGCCACTGTTGTCTATCAAATACATTGGTACAGTTGTTGGTTAGCTAGCCTGCACATTTTTGCTATATTAGCATTGGCATGAAATTAGTCAATGCTAATATGGCAACACCTCACAAGACATGAGATGAAGAACAAGATCAAACTAGCTTAAACAAGTCACTTCCGATTCCCAACATGGCAGTTTCTTGTCATTGTTGGTAGCTATCTGGACATGCAGAATCACAACAAATCATGGACTTCTGCCCAATTGAAGCATGAGCATGGTTTTTGTGACGTTGTCAGCTAATCCATCTATACATTTGCCATTGAGAGGCTTGAAGCCACTGGTCGGCCATATTGGCACTCCTCAGTAAAAGCAGTCCTCCATAGGAATGAATGGAATTCCACAGTATTTCAATTAAATGTTTCAAGAACAAAATTACATGTATTTATGTATTTTTTGGGGGGTGGGGGGTAACATTAGTCATCTAAAGAACTTGACTTTAAGGAAAATGACATCCTTATTGCTTAATTTACTTATTTAAATTAAATATTTAAATTAAAAGTATATATTTACAGAGAAAACAGTGCCCTGTGCTGTTTTCTCAGTCCAACTTGCACATAAAATATCAAGACACAGCCATAAGTATTGAAAATATCAACAAAAGTCCAACCAAATATAATTCAATTTCTATGGGTCCAACCCACTATTGTCAATGCTTGGGCACCCCATGATTGTGTCATTGTATGATTCAAACCCTTCAGCTTACAACTTCACTCTTCACTGGATGGATGCCTGTTCTTTTAAATGTTCCTGTAGTGTGCAGGCTATAAAGGAAAGGAAAGGGGGATACCTAGTCAGTTGTACAACTGAATGCATTCAACTGAAATGTCTTCCGCATTTAACCACACCCCTCTATAGCACAGTACATGGGGTCAGTAGTGCTTCAGCAGAGATCTGGCCAGTCCACATAAACTGAAACATTTCCTCTCCGGCCTACTCCACCCAATGGCACCGTGCCCTGTGCAGCTGTGTGTGAGAGAGACTGACAATGCACAACCTGTGGCCTTAGCAGCAGAAGCTAGGTTGTCTTCTTCCAAGACACACAATACACACACACAGTCACACACACGTACACAGACACAGTGTAACACACGTGCATAAACACACGCACACAGGCGCACACACACACACGTACATAGACAGTCTCACACGCACGCACAAACACACACACACACACACACACACACACACAGCTCTGCTCAGATGGGCTGGGGGTTGAGTGGGATACCGTTAGTGACTTGAATACTGTATTTCCTTATTTAGCCTCCCTGTAGTAAAGTAAACTACCTCCTCAGACAAAAAGGGCCACACTTATTGTCTGATAGTGAGACCATAGTGTAGCATAAAATGAAATATTTATATATGTGTTTAAAGATTTCATGTTGAATTATGATGAGTATACACAGAAAACTATAGGACTCTGGGGAAGAGTGATCACACACACACACACACACACACACACACACACACACACACACACACACACACACACACACACACACACACACACACACACACACACACACACACACACACACACACACACACACACACACACACACACACACACACACACACACACACACACACACTGTGTTGCATTGTGATGGTTCATGTATTGTATTTCTTGTTTGTTATCTGACTCTAGGACTCAGGAAAGTATGCTGTGAATAGAATAGAATACAACTTGCTGAGTCATACCGTACTCCTTGGTTTTGGTTCTTTTGAATCATTCACAATCATACTAGAGCTAATATATACAACACTATGTTTACAAACAGTACAGGTATTCTACTTCTCTGTGACTCACAGCTCTTGTAACTGCAGTGAACAGACAGTACACAACCATTCAAGCCTACTGGTTAGAGTTCGTTAGGTATTAGTCCCTCTCTCCATTCTCCTATTGGTTCCCTCACATCCCAGCTTTCCCCCTCTGTCTTCAGAGTGGACAATGTCAGTGATGTCACTACCATTGAGGAGAGAAGAGTCAGATTTCACTGACCATAGTAAATACTGTGGCTCTTGGACTATTCAGAGCACAGCATAAGGCAGCAGTAGGGTTTATATATTTTTGAAATCCATTAGCACAATGTGCATAGTAAATAACATTAAACCTATATATGTACTATCATGTATTTCTACAATGCACGAAACCAGCATGATGAGATATCAGCTATATCAAGAATGACAACAACAAGAAAACATTCAATTCATATTGTTTTTACATTAAAAAAATATAGAATAGTCATAGCCTTCAGCGTGATAAACATATCTATATTATATTAATTCCCAAATGTAGGTCTGTAAATAATAAGATTGACATGACAAAAATATATAACTTTCCTTCAGTTAATTTCAGTTAATTGTCTCATTGAAGTATATAGAAATATATTTCTCAAGAGATGCTGTGATACCAACCCTGCTCAAACTGTACTGGATAGTATTTCATAGTTTTCAAGGAATAAAGAACTTTGTCAAGTATTCAAAGGCCCAAAATGTTCTGGAGATATGATGACGAGATTTGTAAGAGTGGTGCCATTTGCGTTGTATCACAAATGGTACCTTATTCTGGATATAGTGCCCTATAGGCCCTGGTCAAAAGTAGTGCACTATGTAGGGAATAGTGTATCATTTGGGACACCTGGGCCATTTGGGCCTAAGAAAGGTGGTCAGTAAAACAATTTTTAAAACTCAAATTAAATAGGCCAACAAACTCTTCAAAAAGTGCAAGAATCAATGGCTATGATATGCTTCTGTTATGGTACAGAACATGAGTTCTGCATTCTGTTTCTCTCATTTCGAGATAGTCTCAATACAATTTAATACATTTTTATAGTACATTCTCTCAGAATTGTCAAAGACTCCAGCCACCCTAGTCATAGACTGTTCTCCCTACTACCGCACGGCAAGCGGTACCGGAGCGCCAAGTTGAGGTCCAAAAGGCTTTCGTAACAGCTTCTACACCCAAGCCATAAGGGGCGGCAGGTAGCCTAGTGGTTAGAGCATTGGGCCAATAACCGAAAGGTTGCTAGATTGCTAGATTGAATCCTTGAGCTGACAAGGTAAAAATCTGTCCTTCTTCCCCTGAACAAGTCAGTTAACCCACTGTTCTTAGGCATTCATTGTAAATAAGAATTTGTTCTTAACTTACTTGCCTAGTTAAATAAAGGTTAAATAAAAAATAAAAATAAGACTCCCGAACAGCTAATCAAAGGGCTACCCAGACCCCTCTTTTATGCTGCTGCTACTCTCTGTTTATAATCCATGCATAGTCACTTTAGTCACTCTACCTACATGTACATATTACCTCAATTACCACAACTAACCGGTGCCCACGCACATTGTCTCTGTACCAGTACCCCCTGTATATAGCCTCCCTTGTCATTTTACTGCTGCTGTTTAATTATTTGTTACTTTCCTTTTCTATTTTTTACGTAACACTTATTTTAATGTAGTTTTTTAAAGCATTGTTAGAAGTAAGCATTTCACTCTAAGTTCTACACCTGTTGTATTCGGCACATGTGACAAATATATATTTTTTTGATACATTGTTGCCCTTAGCCTAATGTCATTGGTTGTGAGTTAAATAAGACTGGCTGATTCTGTGTAATAGACTGGCTATTGCCAATAGTTTATAGATGCACTAGATGCGCTGTTTTGAAGCCACCATGCCTCCATCTTGGCACACCCCTACCGTTGTAAAAAATACATAGAAATCTATAGAAAGGCATGTATTAATGCTTAATGCATACTTTTTAATTATATTATGTGAGCTAAACATACAAATATATATATATATATTTTTTATCCTTCAAGTATAATTTTTTGAGATTGCTAATGTTACGGTCCCCACTACAACAACAACAATACTTAAATACACGTCATTTCTACTTGAAATACTGTAGAATTCCATTCTTTCCTATGGAGGACCGTACTGGGAAGTGCCAATATGGCCGAACAGAGCCTTCAAAGCCTCTCAATGGCCAATACATAGCATCAGCAATCCAGGGTTTATATACATCGTTGGTTATTATTAATAGCTCCATCTCACCAAGTGGAAACGTATCCTATGCTTCGTGAAGCGCGGAAACACGAAACACACAATTAAAGTCCAAATGAGCGCACTGTAAAGACGCGACTCATTCTAATAGAATCCAACAGCTGTGTTATAGCAGTCAATATGAGCAGTGTAAAATAAGTTTGGATTTGTTTAAGTAAGAACGGCGCGGTCTCGGAGTATCACACGTTTTGATTGATTTTGAGAAGGGAAATTAAGGTAACCAAATAAATGAAATACGGGGCGGACTGTCGGTCATTTTGGAGAACTGCGTTTTGGGTGTAACTTTGCCCTTATACCGGTAGTCGAATGCACCCACGTCGGGGCCTCGGGAAGGGCTGGCTCATGGCAGAGGGAGCAGTCTGCCCTAAAATCCGGACCATAAAACTCACCAGGAAAGCAAACAACTATCCGGGACAACTGTGGAATCGTATTGGACCATTTGATGAACGCGCGCCGGGATTTTTTGCTCTATATTGACGAACCAGATAGACCGTAAACACAGTTTTAAAGTTACATATTATTTCAGCGGAAGGCTATCATTTTTTGCCTCGCTGCCTGCGTTGCTACTTCGCTACAATCAAGCCGTTTTAGTGCGACCACACCCTCTCTGCTTCCTGATACTAGGCAATACAGAATATGTAGCGGGAGAGAGCACAACTGACTTTCAGTTTGGAATCCCCAACACTCATTTTTCACTGATGTCTTGTTGTCGACCGACATGTTAGTTGTGAAAGATTGTTTCAGATGTGTTTCAGATTGTTTCAACAGGGACACGACTGCTATGGATATCAAAACCGAAACCCGACACAGGATACTCCGGACAAGACATTCACGCCCTGGGTTTTGCTAAGAAGTGCATATGGACAATAGATATGCCTATGGAATCGAACCTGCCGGACGAACAAGTGTCTATCACGGGACTGTGTATGAAAAAGAAGAGGTTGAAAGTCGCGGGAGGGCCAGTGCAATTGGCCTGTTGCGTTTTTGGAGCCTTCTGTTTGGAAAGACTCATGTAATGATGATGCAGGAAAGGCAGAGGGAGCGAGGAGTGGTCGAACGGAACTGTCTGGGTGGTACTCTCCTTGTAACTGTAATGATCCAGCCTCCCGGTCAAACTAGGGTGGTCAAATTTAGTGGGAACTCTTCAACGGACAATACGGTTCACATACACCCTGCCTTCAAGCAAGCAGGTATTTTAAAATCCTATCGTGTTCTCGAGTAAATTTTATCAGAAAAAAGGTCACGTCTTAAAATTGTAGTTAAAATATTATCAGATCGATAATATTTTTTGATTTGATTAAATTCATAACTTTTAATATTATCTTTGTACAGTCAGCACTTAGCCTGAGGTATAGGCACCTTGGTGGCACTGCAGTTTTGTGTGTGATTTTATCACAATAACCTGTGAATTTTTCTGTTTTGCGAAAACCTGGGACGACAATTGATATTAGCAGGTGGTTGAAGTTTTTTTCCAGGGCATTTTATTTCATATGTAAACATGACAACGAATAAGTTCTAAACACTGAGAAAATGAAAAGTTATCATTTGAAGGGATTCTCGTCACAAAAAAAATGTAAAGGAAGGACCTCCCATTGACGAGTAAGTGTTTAGAATAGTTAATTTTATAGATCATAGCTCAAAACCAAGTTACTAATTTAACCCCAACATAATTCCTATCCGTACTTTGTATGAGAATAATGAGCTGGAGTACCATGACTTAGAACTTCTATTTTGATCTCAGCAAATGTTTACTTTGAGAATACAATGCCCTGTGCTTTTTGCAATCTCACATTGCCACATACAGTGGACTACATGTACTCTGAAGGACTATAAGGAATATTCTCTGGCCAGTTCAAACTCACAGTTTTACACTTATAGGGGTGTGGGTTATCGTTAATAACAATGTCTTAAACTACGCTTTCTGACCATGGAGTGTGTGACGACGTAAAACACGTTTCTCATTGAAATCCCCCACAAATCGAGCAGCTTGACCCCCCTACTATGGCTAGTAGTGGCTCAGGGAGGTCAGCTAGTGAGGGTTCCAGCAGCACACAGAGCAGCAGCTTGCAGCAGAGGAAGAAGCTCTCATCCATCTGTGACACGTGTAAGGGCAAGATGCAGCTGGTTGCCGACCTCCTCCTGCTCTGCAGCGAGACACGGCCCGTGGTCACCGCGGATGGCATAGCGGTGGCCGAGACCTTCGAGCAGTGCCGCGACACGGTCATCGCCCGCACGAAGGAACTCTCCATCCTCACCCACGACATCCAGTCGCAGCTCAACATGGGCCGCTTCGTCGAGGTGGGAGACCGCTTACTAGAGATGGGGGACCTGGTGGTGTCGTTGACCGAGTGTTCGGCGCACGCTGCATACCTAGCAGTGGTGGAGACCTCGGGTTCTCAGCCGTGTCTGCCAGGGCTGGTGGACCGCTACAAAGTGACACGGTGCCGCCACGAGGTGGAGCAGAGCTGCGGCATCCTCCGGGTCACGCCGCTGCCGGACCTCACGCCCCAGCTTCTACTGGAGCTATCTCAGAACATCTCCTGCAACCTCAAGACCCTGACAGATGCCTCGGGCCTGGCCAGCGAGAGGTCCAAGGACCGCTTCGCCAAAGAACAGTTCAAGCTCAGCGTCAAGAGCATTAGCACGAGCGGCACAGCCCTCTTGGCCTGTGTCCGGGAAGTCAAGACGCAGCCCAGCGAGCTGACGCGCAACCGCTGTGTCCTGTTCAGCGCGGCGCTGGTCCAAGCGGTAAACGCATTGGTCGGGTTTGCCACGGAACCACAGTTTTTAGGCCGGGCGGCGAGCGTGTCACCCGAGGGGAAGGGTGTGCAGACGGCAGTTCTGGGCGGTGCCATGAGCGTGGTGTCAGCGTGCGTCCTTCTCACTCAGGGCCTCCGGGACGTCTCCCAGCATCCAGAGAGCAGCACCAAGATGGCGGACTACAGGGAGCGCTTGCGCAACTCAGCCTGCGCGGTGTCGGACGGCTGCACCCTGCTCTCACAGGCGCTAAGGGAGAGGTCTTCACCCAGGACTCTACCGCCAGTCAATTCCCATTCTGTCAATTAGTTTAATAAAGAAATATAAATAAACCCATTCTAAAAGTGATCGTGGATGAGAAAATCCCATCTCTATCTCCTTGTTTTGGCATACCAAAGAGACACTCGGATTGGCCCTGTCCGTTTAGGGTCGGGAGGTTGAGTGAGTGCAGAGAGAGAACACAAAGGAAGGAGTCTGGATCTGGTTCTACGATTGAGATAGGTGTGCTGTGTTTGGACTTTTACTGAGCTTAAAGTAACAACATCGGAAAACAAGGTTTTGGTTGCGCTGGATGTGACCAGAACCTCACCATAAGAAACTGACAACTTAAACTCAGTCTCCAATCTACATACACCTGTTGACCTTCTCTTTGCCAAAAACAAACATACAATGATCTTAAAACCTGATCAAGTTTACCTCAGTTTTCAGCTATTGGTGAAAACGCCAGATATGAAATGATGGATGTAGCCTGCCGTGTGTGTGTGACCTATCACCTATGACCTATGGACCCCCAGGTGACCTCTAGTAGAAGTACATGTGCTCTAGTGAGAGTAGGAAGTAAGAAGAAGACTGTCCTTCATCGCTTGTGTTTTTCAATGTGTGAAATTCTTAAAATGGGTAAAAGCTGCTGTGAGTGTGTACCATAGGTTTTACACTATCTACCAGACTTACCATAGTATTGTTAATGTGGTTGTTTTTTTGGATCATGCATGTATAAATTAGTATTTATTTCAACTATTAAAAAAGGTTGTTTCTCATAAGCGCTGCTCTCAGATCAGTCTTTGTGTCAGCATACCGTTAATATAAATGACTCTGTGTTATAACAACCAATACTTCACTATGTGATGTAGACAGTCACATTTAACCCTAAATGCTCCACAAATCACTTATAATCTATGTTTATATTGTATAAAGGGTGGTTTAAGGGTTTGACACATTTGGCAGAGCACTAGATGTGAGGCCCTGTAGTATCACCCTGGTATTGTATGACATTTGCTTGTACATTATTTATGAGCTCTCCATGTAGACCTCTTAATGGTTTATGAAGGCTTCATTTACCCTCACAAGATGGACCTTGTTTAAAACGTGACCATAAAGACACTGTGTAGCTACCATGATTTAACAAGGTGAAACACAGTAGTTGGAAGACTGACTCTCTCTCTCTCTCTCTCTCTCTCTCTCTCTCTCTCTCTCTCTCTCTCTCTCTCTCTCTCTCTCTCTCTCTCTCTCTCTCTGTGTCGATCTCTCATGTGTTTGAAATATTGTGATGATTGATTGATAGCTAGATTTGATCATCATTATTTGTTCTGAAATCTGATTTGATATGATGAAAGAATATGGGCCCATTAACATGATGTATATGTTGTCTGTAGTAACATGAAGGAACAGGTGCTAGTGGGGACTATTACAGATGATGATTAATAACAGCCTTTATTGCCTGAAAGAAAACACACGCTCTACTCTGACGGAAATTAGCCATGTAAATTAATTCAGGTTGCCATGTCAGCCAGATATTGTAATTATATCACAGGGTTTCAAAGTACAATACAGCAGTTTGTTGTGGTTTGTTTAATTCACTATGAGGTGGTGTAACCCCGGGCCTGTATTCATAAAGCCTCTCAGGGTAGGAGTGCTGATCTAGAATCAGTTTAGTTTCATTCACTATGAGGTGGTGCAGACCCAGGCCTGTATTCATAAAGCCTCTCAGGGTAGGAGTGCTGATCTAGAATCAGTTTAGTTTCATTCACTATGAGGTAGTGCAGGCCCAGGCCTGTATTCATAAAGCCTCTCAGGGTAGGAGTGCTGATCTAGAATCAGTTTAGTTTCATTCACTATGAGGTGGTTCAGGCTCGGGCCTGTATTCATAAAGCCTCTCAGGGTAGGAGTGCTGATCTAGAATCAGTTTAGTTTCATTCACTATGAGGTGGTGCAGGCCTATATTCATAAAGCCTCTCAGGGTCAGAGTGCTGATCTAGAATCAGTTTAGTGTCATTCACTATGAGGTGGTTCAGGCCCGGGCCTGTATTCATAAAGCCTCTCAGGGTAGGAGTGCTGATCTAGAATCAGTTTAGTTTCATTCACTATGAGGTGGTTCAGGCCCGGGCCTGTATTCATAAAGCCATTCAGGGTCGGAGTGCTGATCTAGAATCAGTTTTACATAATCATGAGTAAGATTAAATGGAAAGAGGGGACCTGGTCCTAGATCAGCACTCTACCCTGCTGCTTTATGAATACAGGTCCTGATTAATAACTGACCAGTCATAGACTGAACAACTTTGCAAGACAGAGTGACGGCCATGCTAGTATCACTTGGATGAAAGACAACAGGTATAATATATGATTTATTCTTATACGTTCTTAGTGTGTTTTAGCATTAACATATAATATGATAACATTTATAATACACTTTTTATGTGGCAAGTGGTCTACTGAGATAAACCAATGCATTATAACATGCTTATGTCTCACAACACATCAACGTGTTAGTACGTCATACAGTGACTGTTGGCTTCGAGTGTTAACTACCGTTCAGTGTGTTTTAGTTTTCATCTAACTCAAGGTCACTCCATGTTGTGTCAGCTTCATTGTTTCTTTGAAAATGTCCTCAGAGGCCCTGTCCAGTCTTCCTACGCACCCAAGTACGAATACACACACTGAGGATAGACCCTGATCTGTTCCGTTTGTTATCGTAGCGCTTTACCATAAGCACATCTCGCTCCTCTCGCCAGAGGGACTCCCAATCATGGCCAGTTGTGATACAGCCTGGAATCGAACCAGGGTCTGTAGTGACGGCTCTAGCACTGAGATGCAGTGCCTTAGAGCGCTGCGCCACTCGGGAGCCCATGTCCATGTGTGTGTTTGATGTCTGTGTGTTCCTATCTCACCTTCGCCACCACACATGGAAAAAGCATCCTCTTTGACCCAGCCTAAACTTTGTCCCCTCACACGCACGCACACACACACGCACGCACACACACACGCACGCACACACACACACACACACACACACACACACACACACACACACACACACACACACACACACACACACACACACACACACACACACACACACACACACACACACACACACACACACAATCCACAGACCCACCACACTCACTCCTCTCTCTGAGACAAAGCCCCCAGAAACTGGTGCTCTTGACCGACGTTTAGCTCTCAAATCCCGCTTTAATGAAAAGGTTATGATGTAGGGACGAGCAGCGTTCGGCATCTGAGGATGGGTCTTAACTGAATCCCCGTCCTAACTCACACCAGCCCGACTGACTGCAGGTCAATCTGTCATTCAGTGGTTTTATCCAGTGGTATTAATCATAGTGTTCAGTGGTATTCTGTGTTGTTTCTAATCTGAGGGATGTTTTGACTACTATTTCTCACACAGTTGTATGAGAGTAGGATTGCTGATTTAGGATCGATTTTGCCATTTAGATTACAATGAATATGATTACATGGACATTAGGTGCCTGATCCTAGATCAGCACTCCTAATCTGAGTCATTCCTAATTTGTATATGGCCCATGATCTCTATATTTTGAAAGAACAGAAGTAGATCACGTTTGTGTTGAGGTTGACACAATGGTCGTTGTCAAATTCCTGTACATTTCTGACTTCTGTTTCAAATCTGTGTGTAACGAAGTATTTTCGACCAGTTTACAACAGGTTATAATCTGGGTGTAACAACGTAATCTTGACCAGTTTACAACAGGTTATAATCTGGGTGTAACAATGTAATCTTGACCAGTTTACAACAGGTTATAATCTGGGTGTAACAACGTAATCTTGACCAGTTTACAACAGGTTATAATCTGGGTGTAACAATGTAATCTTGACCAGTTTACAACAGGTTATAATCTGGGTGTAACAAAGTAATCTTGACCAGTTTACAACAGGTTATAATCTGGGTGTAACATCTTGACCAGTTTACAACAGGTTATAATCTGGGTGTAACAACGTCATTTTGACCAGTTTACAACAGGTTGGGAGTGTACATCTGGCTGAAATGTTTACAACAGGTTATAATCTGTCATTCACACTACCAGCTCAGTTTACAACAGGTTATAATCTGGGTGTAACATCATCAGATTTAAGTAACGTTCATCCATGTTTCTCAAATGTCACAACTTTCAAAGTCCAGTTCTCAAACGTCAAATATCTAAATGTTTAAGGTTACATTTAGGCGTTAACTCCAAATTCTTAAGATCGGGGATAAGGTTTGGGATTGGCTTAAAACAAAAATATATTTAAAAAAAACAACATATTGCTGGATTGCAACCTTTGTAATCAGTGGCAGTTGTTTACCAATTCACCATCCCTGTCTATAATGCCCTAGCAAAACCAACATCTACTTTAAGGTAAAAGCGCTCACTGTTGCCCGTACAACGTAGTGGCCGTTTTCCTCGTCATCTCCCGACATCCTCAGACATGGATGGACATCAAATAATGACTTTTGTCACAGATTTCAAACACTGCAGCACTGTAACACCGTCACGGCGTGAGCACTGTTCATTGACCTAGTGTTCTACAGTGTTCTACAGCCTTCCTGTCTGTGTCCTGGCAGGAAGGGGAGAAAGGTATTTATGTGCGTGTGTGTGTGTGTGTGTGTGTGTGTGTGGGGGGATTCCTAGAAACACACTACTTCAATACAGGTACGACCGGAAGTTACTTTTTGTAGCAGGTTAGGAGAACTTCAAATCATATCAAACGTTATTAGTCACATGCTCAGAATACAACAACCTAACAGTGAAATGCTTACTTACGAGCCACTAACCACGAATGCAGTTTTTAAAAATACGGATAAGAATAAGAAATAAAAGTAACAAGTATTTTAAGAGCAGCAGTAAAAGAACAATAGCGAGACTTTATACAGTGGTGTACCGTTACAGAGTCAATGTGCAGGGAAACCGGTTAGTTGAGGTAGGGGCATGTAAAACGTCTGCCATCTTAAACTTACACAGCAGGTTAGGAGAATTAGGTTAAGGTTAGGAAAAGGTTTGGGGTTAGCATCTAGCGAAAAAATGCTCTCCATACCTGCTACGAAAAGTCAGTTCTGGTCTAGGGTTAAAATTAGGATAAGGGGTTAGATTTAGGGTTAGGGAAAATAGGATTTTGAATTGGAATCAATTGTTGGTCCCAAAAAAGTTATGGTTATGTTTAGGGTTAGGGGTTAAGGTTAAGGTTAGGTTCAGGGGTTAGGGAAAATAGGATTTTGAATGGGAATCAATTGTTGGTCCTCACAAGTATAGCAAGACATAGCTGTGTGTGTGTTGGTGAAGCCCCCAAAACTGTTAGTCCACAACAGGAAATCAATAGCCCCGGCTATCAGGAGACGCTTCCTTTCCTTCACAGCACTAAATGTCAGAGGCATCATTTTCAAGCAAGGGTTTCGCCCCATTTCCTGCCTAGGGAGGGTAGGCTTTGCCTATCCCAGTCCCCAGCCAGTCCCCAAGAGCCGACAGCAAGCAGCTCCCATCCTGGCCTTACCCAGTGCTGACATCATCAGAGTTTGTCTGTAACAGACTGGGAGATAGACCGCTGCTTTCCCTGAGAGGAGGCAAGGCTGTTGGCGTTGTGTTGTGGCTGTTCAGAGTTCAACCACAGAGCAGACTCACTCACACATAGACATTCACTTGCACTGTTAGGAGAGACACAATCAGATGTAAAGGTTATTAGTATTTTATGTCATGGTTTTGACCTTGGATGAATGAATGAATACATGAATGAATGAAGGAATGAATGAACAATCACATTAATGAATGAGCAAATTAATAAATGGATGTATAGATGAATGACTGAGAGAACCAACAACTGAATGAATGAATTGTGGTGAGCCGTGAAGACTTCATCTCACTACTTAGCTGCAGGACATTGTGCCAATCAGGTCTGCAGGCACACCTGCAGCTGTTGAAACGTTTGTGCCAGTTTGCCAGTGCAAAAATAATCTGAGGAGCAGAGAAGACTCATTGCTGTGTTGCTGAGCCTCCCCAGAAATGATTTATTCAAGCCTTTATTGAATTAGAGTTGAGAGTTTGATAACCTTTATGTTGATCATCTTTATGTTACATAGTTTACCTCTTGAAGAGGAATCTTTATTGTGGTGAATTGTCACCTTTTGAAGATTATCATCATGGTACAAGATGAATAAAGTGGCACCGTGAGCGTCTGTTGGACCCTAAAACCCTTTCTACAGTCCAGTGAGCGCCACCAACCCCCTGAATGAATGGATTAATTAATTTAATCTTCCCTGGGGTAAAGCAGATCTGAAAGCATGATCTGAAAGTCTATTTTTGGAAAGGTTTAGTAAAGTTGCTCCAGTGCTCCAGCACAGCTAACATGTAACCCCAGACCTTACTGTTAGCAGACAGCTAGTTGATCCCATGTACATTATTGATAGACTTACCTGATCAGGTGGCAGTATTTCCATGAGGCTAACACCACTTGTCAAACTGTTCACAACAGATCCCATTACATGTGGAGGCGACAGAGAGCTAGCGGATTCATTTATAGTATTAGCCATGTTGTATCCAAGATGGCCGAAAAATACAATGTAAACCAACAGTTTTGTTCTATGTTCTCAAAGACTCAGATCTAGGATCAGCTTCCCCTCCCCAATCCTAGCCTTAACCATTGGTGGAGAAATGTTTTAGAACTAAGAGGGGTGAATTTTTTTTATGAAGCTGAGTGGTGAGGATTTCATTGTGCTAACCTTTTAACCTCTTTCAGTACAGAGACTACTGAATATATGTAGGGGGTTAAATTAAGGGAAGTATGGGTGGTGATCAGAAGAGAGGAAATTTATTTTTAAAGAGTGAAACCTGGAGGTACTATCAGAACATGTCAAATAAGAACATATATCTTTGTTTTCTGTTGCAAAAAGTGTTGCTACCATGTGCACTACTGAACACGACCCTGGTGACCTGTCACATCTCTATTCCATTATTATGGTCTGGCATGATGAAACATCTCCTCCAAGCCTTATTTAGACAGGAGGGGGATTCTGCCTCTGTAGATTCGGTCTCTGTGGTTGCTCATTACCTAGAGAGTGTATGATCAGTGGGCCAAAGCAGCAGCTGGTTCTTGGGTGCACACACACACACACACACACACACACACACACACACACACACACACACACACACACACACACACACACACACACACACACACACACACACACACACACACACACACACACACACACACACACACACACACACACACACACAGCTAGGGTGAGTGAAAGCCTACCCCTGGGACACATGATACCCCACCCAAAATGTCTAAATACTTCCCCATTCAGCCCACATACCCACTCAACTCAACCTTCAAGTCATATGCTTTTGTTCTGTGGACCCCTCCTCTCTATCTCTCTTTTCTGGTGTCTCTCTCCCCAAGAGCCGAGCAAGGGGCAGCTTCTCTATCTCTATTTTCTGTTTTCTGGTGTCTCTCTCTCTCAGGACTTTCTCTCTGGTCACCCTCTTTCACTTACTTCTATCTTTCTTTCTAGTCTCTCTCTCCCCCCCCATCTCTCCTTATTTGTGATGATGTCTTCATCCTCCTACACAGCTAGTTACACATCAAAGGCCTGGGAGTGTTTAAGGCAGAAGTCTAAGTGATGCCAACTGTGATCATGTGAAACAGTTGTCTGATCGTTAAAGGTTGTCAGTATACAGAGAACCGTCATTTTATGGTCAGGAGGATCAAGCCTGTGGAAACCAACTACAATCCACAATCAAATGGTTATAATCTAGATTGAACTAAATACTTTCACTGAAAAGCTAACATTACATATATGTATACTGTACATGTATTTGTATACATACTATATAAATAACTTGATCAAAGATACATTAGCCATATTGATTTCCCTACACATAGAGATGTTAGACATGATAACATAACAAATGCCTCCGTTTTGATTATGCACTGAAACAATAATACATACAATGCAGGCAGAGGCTTTTATCCAAAGCATCTTACAGTACTACTTGCATACAGTTTGGTATGGGTGGCCACAGCAGGATACACATCCACAACCCTAGTGATGCAGGTGCTCTACCATGCCCTACCACCTGAGCCCTTCAGGACCACAGATAATAACTGAACTGAGTAGATTTCATGTGAAGACATTAATTGTCCCCTATTGTCCTTCTCCTGCCCTGCCCTCTGACCTTGAGGTGTTATTACAGGTGATGTTAAGTGACTCCGACCCTGACAGCTGCTCTCTGCACTTTAAGGGAGAACACCCTTGGAAACTTGGCTGTCTCTCAAGTCCATTTTTAATTCCAGTCCTGCCCCTCCCTTCCTCTGCCGTTGTCTCGTTATGAGGGGGAGAGTTAGAGCCTGTTTGACCTCTGAACTCTTCTGAACAAGGTCTGGTCCTACCGAGGTATGGTTGTGTTGCTGTTGAGAAATGGGACAGTGGTGTCTTTGTGTGGCTCTGAATACATCATTAACTCACACACCCCTGTTAGGTGACTGGACACTGGATGGCTCTGTTTGAGCCACAATGGTTGATGTTTCAACAGTGTACTCAGAGGGGTTGCACATATGCACACACACACACGCACGCACACACACACGCACGCACGCACGCACGCACGCACGCACGCACACACACACACACACACACACACACACACACACACACACACACACACACACACACACACACACACACACACACACACACACACACACACACACACACACACACACACACACACAGACAGACACACTCGAGGCCGTTTCCCACCCTTCCCGTGTCCTGTCCCCAGCCGGGGCGACCCCACCCTGCTCACTATTGTCTGACTGAGGACCCACAGGACCCACAGGACACACACACACACACACACACACACACACACACACACACACACACACACACACACACACACACACACACACACACACACACACACACACACACACACACACACACACACACACACACACACACACACACACACTCAGCAGGATAGAGCTTGATGCTTGACCTCCCTGATTCCATTGTTTTAAGTAAACTTATTAAAAGGCACCTGTGAGTCTGTCTGTATGGAGTTTCCCACAGATCATGTCCCCTACCACCTGTCAAATCCCCTGCTACCAAGCCAGGGCTCACCGGTAGTTTGTCTGGTAAATTCCTCTTGTGTAGAGATCAGTTCTCAAGCCAGTGCTCCCCAGTAGTTTGTCTGGTAAATTCCTCTTGTCTAGAGACCAGTCCTCTAGCCAGTGCTCACCAGTAGTTTGTCTGGTAAATTCCTCTTGTCTACAGACCAGTCCTCTAGCCAGTGCTCACCAGTAGTTTGTCTGGTAAATTCCTCTTGTCTACAGACCAGTCCTCTAGCCAGTGCTGACCAGTTTGTCTGGTAAATTCCTCTTGTCTACAGACCAGTCCTCTAGCCAGTGCTCACCAGTAGTTTGTCTGGTAAATTCCTCTTGTCTACAGACCAGTCCTCTAGCCAGTGCTCCCCAGTAGTTTGTCTGGTAAATTCCTCTTGTTAGAGACCAGTCCTCTAGCCAGTGCTCCCCAGTAGTTTGTCTGGTAAATTCCTCTTGTCTAGAGACCAGTCCTCTAGCCAGTGCTCCCCAGTAGTTTGTCTGGTAAATTCCTCTTGTCTACAGACCAGTCCTCTAGCCAGTGCTCCCAGTCAGTTTGTCTGGTAAATTCCTCTTGTCTACAGACCAGTCCTCTAGCCAGTGCTCACCCAGTAGTTTGTCTGGTAAATTCCTCTTGTCTAGAGACAGTCCTCTAGCCAGTGCTCCCCAGTAGTTTGTCTGGTAAATTATGGTCTTGTCTACAGACCAGTCCTCTAGCCAGTGGTAGTTTTGGTAAATTCCTCTTGTCTACAGACCAGTCCTCTAGCCAGTGCTCAAGTTTGTCTGGTAAATTCCTCTTGTCTAGAGACCAGTTCTCTAGCCAGTGCTCACCAGTAGTTTGTCTGGTAAATTCCTCTTGTCTACAGACCAGTCCTCTAGCCAGTGCTCCCCAGTAGTTTGTCTGGTAAATTCCTCTTGTCTAGAGACCAGTCCTCAGCCAGTGCTCACCAGTAGTTTGTCTGGTAAATTCCTCTTGTCACAGACCAGTCCTCTAGCCAACACAGTAGTTTGTCTATTCCTCTTGTCTACAGACCAGTCCTCTAGCCACACCCAGTAGTTTGTCTGGTAAATTCCTCTTGTCTAGAGACCAGTCCTCTAGCCAGTGCTCCCCAGTAGTTTGTCTGGTAAATTCCTCTTGTCTACAGACCAGTCCTCTAGCCAGTGCTCCCAGTAGTTTGTCTGGTAAATTCCTCTTGTCTACAGACCAGTCCTCTAGCCAGTGCTCCCCAGTAGTTTGTCTGGTAAATGTCTAGAGACCAGTCCTCTAGCCAGTGCTCACCAGTAGTTTGTCTGGTAAATTCCTCTTGTCTACAGACCAGTCCTCTAGCCAGTGCTCCCCAGTAGTTTGTCTGGTAAATTCCTCTTGTCTAGAGACCAGTCCTCTAGCCAGTGCTCACCAGTAGTTTGTCTGGTAAATTCCTCTTGTCTACAGACCAGTCCTCTAGCCAGTGCTCACCAGTAGTTTGTCTGGTAAATTCCTCTTGTTACAGACCAGTCCTCTAGCCAGTGCTCCCCAGAGTTTGTCTGGTAAATTCCTCTTGTCTAGAGACCAGTCCTCTAGCCAGTGCTCACCAGTAGTTTGTCTGTAAATTCCTCTTGTCTACAGACCAGTCCTCTAGCCAGTGCTCCCCAGTAGTTTGTCATTCCTCTTGTCTAGAGACCAGTCCTATAGCCAGTGCTCACCAAGTTTGTCTGGTAAATTCCTCTTGTCTACAGACCAGTCCTCTAGCCAGTGCTCACCAGTAGTTTGTCTGGTAAATTCCTCTTATGTCTACAGACCAGTCCTCTAGCCAGTGCTCCCCAGTAGTTTGTCTGGTAAATTCCTCTTGTCTAGAGACCAGTCCTCTAGCCAGTGCTCACCAGTAGTTTGTCTGGTAAATTCCTCAAATAGAGACCAGTCCTCTAGCCAGTGCTCACCAGTAGTTTGTCTGGTAATATTCTCTTGTCTACAGACCAGTCCTCTAGCCAGTGCTCCCAGTAGTTTGTCTGGTAAATTCCTCTTGTCTACAGACCAGTCCTCTAGCCACCCCAGTAGTTTGTCTGGTAAATTCCTCTTGTCTAGAGACCAGTCCTCTAGCCAGTGCTCCCCAGTAGTTTGTCTGGTAAATTCCTCTTGTCTACAGACCAGTAAATAGCCAGTGCTCCCCAGTAGTTTGTCTGGTAAATTCCTCTTGTCTACAGACCAGTCCTCTAGCCAGTGCTCCCCAGTAGTTTGTCTGGTAAATTCCTCTTGTCTAGAGACCAGTCCTCTAGCCAGTGCTCACCAGTAGTTTGTCTGGTAAATTCCTCTTGTCTACAGACCAGTCCTCTAGCCAGTGCTCCTCAGTAGTTTGTCTGGTAAATTCCTCTTGTCTAGAGACCAGTCCTCTAGCCAGTGCTCACCAGTAGTTTGTCTGGTAAATTCCTCTTGTCTACAGACCAGTCCTCTAGCCAGTGCTCACCAGTAGTTTGTCTGGTTATTCTCTTGTCTACAGACCAGTCCTCTAGCCAGTGCTCCCCAGTAGTTTGTCTGGTAAATTCCTCTTGTCTAGAGACCAGTCCTCTAGCCAGTGCTCACCAGTAGTTTGTCTGGTAAATTCCTCTTGTCTACAGACCAGTCCTCTAGCCAGTGCTCCCCAGTAGTTTGTCTGGTAAATTCCTCTTGTCTAGAACCAGTCCTCTAGCCAGTGCTCACCAGTAGTTTGTCTGGTAAATTCCTCTTGTCTACAGACCAGTCCTCTAGCCAGTGCTCACCAGTAGTTTGTCTGGTAAATTCCTCTTGTCTACAGACCAGTCCTCTAGCCAGTGCTCCCAGTAGTTTGTCTGGTAAATGTCCTCTTGTCTAGAGACCAGTCCTCTAGCCAGTGCTCACCAGTAGTTTGTCTGGTAAATTCCTCTTGTCTAGAGACCAGTCCTCTAACCAGTGCTCACCAGTAGTTTGACTGGTAAATTCCTCTTGTCTAGAGACCAGTCCTCTAGCCAGTGCTCACCAGTAGTTTGTCTGTAAATTCCTCTTGTCTAGAACCAGTCCTCTAGCCAGTGCTCCCCAGTAGTTTGTCTGGTAAATCCTCTTGTCAGAGACCAGTCCTCTAGCCAGTGCTCACCAGTAGTTTGTCTGGTAAACTCTTGTCTACAGACCAGTCCTCTAGCCAGTGCTCCCAGTAGTTTGTCTGGTAAATTCCTCTTGTCTACAGACCAGTCAGTAATAGCCAGTGCTCCCCAGTAGTTTGTCTGGTAAATTCCTCTTGTCTACAGACCAGTCCTCTAGCCAGTGCTCACCAGTAGTTTGTCTGGTAAATAACTCTTGTCTAGAGACCAGTCCTCTAGCCAGTGCTCACCAGTAGTTTGTCTGGTAAATTCCTCTTGTCTACAGACCAGTCCTCTAGCCAGTGCTCACCAGTAGTTTGTCTGGTAAATTCCTCTTGTCTACAGACCAGTCCTCTAGCCAGTATCACCAGTAGTTTGTCTGGTAAATTCCTCTTGTTTACAGACCAGTCATCTAGCCAGCCAGTGCTCCCCAGTAGTTTGTCTGGTAAATTCCTCTTGTCTACAGACCAGTCCTCTAGCCAGTGCTCACCAGTAGTTTGTCTGGTAAACTATTGTCTAGATGACCAGTCCTCTAGCCAGTGCTCACCAGTAGTTTGTCTGGTAAATTCCTCTTGTCTACAGACCAGTCCTCTAGCCAGTGCTCCAACCAGCAGTTTGTCTGGTAAATTCCTCTTGTCTCAGAGACCAGTCCTCTAGCCAGTAATATCACCAGTAGTTTGTCTGGTAATTCCTCTTGTCAGAGACCAGTCCTCAGCCAGTGCTCACCAGTAGTTTGTCTGGTAAATTCCTCTTGTCTCAGAGACCAGTCCTCTAGCCAGTGCTCACCATAGTTTGTAAGTAAATTCCTCTTATCTAGAACCAGTCCTCTAGCCATATGCTCAGTAGTTTGTCTGGATTCCTCTTGTCTAGAGACCAGTCCTCTAGCCAGTGCTCACCAGTAGTTTGTCTGGTAAATCCTCTTGTCTAACAGACCAGTAATCTAGCCAGTGCTAACCAGTAGTTTGTCTGGTAAATTCCTCTTGTCTACAGACCAGTCCTCTAGCCAGTGCTCCCCAGTAGTTTGTCTGGTAAATTCCTCTTGTCTACAGACCAGTCCTCTAGCCAGTGCTCCCAGTAGTTTGTCTGGTAAATTCCTCTTGTCTAGAGACCAGTCCTCTAGCCAGTGCTCACCAGTAGTTTGTCTGGTAAATTCCTCTTGTCTACAGACCAGTCCTCTAGCCAGTGCTCACCAGTAGTTTGTCTGGTAAATTCCTCTTGTCTACAGACCAGTCCTCTAGCCAGTGCTCACCAGTAGTTTGTCTGGTAAATTCCTCTTGTTTACAGACCAGTCATCTAGCCAGCCAGTGCTCCCCAGTAGTTTGTCTGGTAAATTCCTCTTGTCTACAGACCAGTCCTCTAGCCAGTGCTCACCAGTAGTTTGTCTGGTAAATTCCTCTTGTCTAGAGACCAGTCCTCTAGCCAGTGCTCACCAGTAGTTTGTCTGGTAAATTCCTCTTGTCTACAGACCAGTCCTCTAGCCAGTGCTCACCAGTAGTTTGTCTGGTAAATTCCTCTTGTCTACAGAACAGTCCTCTAACTCAAGGGTGGGGGATCTCAGGTCATCAGAGGGTGAGATTAAACAGGCTAGCTCATCAAAGGTTCAGTAAAAACATTGGTTGAGTAAAAGGTTGTCAGTTTCAAAGAAACTAAGGTTAGGGGAAAGTTGACCGGAAGGCAGAATATTAAAGACATTTCAGTGGTGAGTTTCAGAAAGCCTCTTAGCTAACATGTTACTTTATTTTATTGATGAAACAGACTAAGACACGGACTGGCCATAGGGCAGTTCAGGCAAATGCCCAGTTGCGGCGGGCCAGTGTGTAAAAATACAGGATTTCTGGTTCCAGTCCACCCCTGCCCAGACCCACACAAATGTGGATCCTTAGATGTACAATGTACTGTTATTAATTCTGTTCCTATCTGAAACATGAAGGGTTGGTGATGATATAGTCATCAGAGCATGAATGGCTTGTGTACCAAATAGTATCCTATTCTCATAATAGTGCACTTATTCTGACCAGAGCCCTGTGGGCTAAGTAGTGCACTATGAAGAGAATAGGGAGCCATTTGGAACACACTGGAGTGTAGCTCAGGAAATATATGGTAAATTGTATTTCTTAACCGTGAACAGTCTTACTGTATTATTCAATGGAGTTTCACTTGAACCAGTGACTTTGCTTGTAGGGAAGCAGAGTTCTGCCTGTTCATAAAGTTTCACACCTCTTAGCAGAGAGAATTCAGAGATCATTATTTTTGACATATCCAGGTAACGCCCTGTCAAAGACATTCAATTCCTGTCTGGCTGTGGGCATGTTTTGCAAACAGTACGACAATGAAAGTTTGTAATAAATGTCCACAAAGATATGACTTTGAGATGAGTGTGCTAAATATGATCTGTGTGTGTGTGTGTGTGTGTGTGTGTGTGTGTGTGTGTGTGTGTGTGTGTGTGTGTGTGTGTGTGTGTGTGTGTGTGTGTGTGTGTGTGTGTGTGTGTGTGTGTGTGTGTGTGTGTGTGTGTGTGTGTGTGTGTGTGTGTGTGTGTGTGTGTGTGTGTGTGTGTGTGTGTGTGTGTGTGTGTGTGTGTGTGTGTGTGTGTGTGTGAAGGAGGCTAATGTGAACCAGCAGTAACCCTCTCCTCTGGGAACATTCTCAGAGTGTGATGTAATCTCTTCCCATGCCGAGTCTCAACCCTCCTCTCTGTCTCAGACACAAACTAAATATTGTCACCTATAACTCAATAATATGACTCGGTAATCGAACTCAGTAATCTAACTCAGTAATATAACTCAGTAATATGACTCGGTAATCTAACTCAGTAATATAACTCAGTAATCTAACTCAGTAATCTAACTCAGTAATATAACTCAGTAATCTAACTCAGTAATATAACTGAGTAATATGACTCGGTAATCTAACTCAGTAATCTAACTCAGTAATATAACTCAGTAATATAACTCAGTAATATAACTCAGTAATATAACTCAGTAATATAACTCAGTAATATGACTCAGTAATATAACTCAGTAATATAACTCAGTAATATAACTCAGTAATATAACTCAGTAATATAACTCAGTAATATAACTCAGTAATATGACTCAGTAATATAACTCAGTAATATAACTCAGTAATATAACTCAGTAATATAACTCAGTAATATAACTCAGTAATATAACTCAGTAATATGACTCAGTAATATGACTCAGTAATATAACAGTAATATGACTCAGTAATATAACTCAGTAATATAACTCAGTAATATGACTCAGTAATATAACTCAGTAATATAACTCAGTAATATAACTCAGTAATATAACTCAGTAATATAACTCAGTAATATAACTCAGTAATATAACTCAGTAATATAACTCAGTAATATGACTCAGTAATATAACTCAGTAATATAACTCAGTAATATAACTCAGTCATATAATATAACTCAGTAATATAACTCAGTAATATAACTCAGTAATATAACTCAGTAATATAACTCAGTAATATAACTCAGTAATATAACTCAGTAATATGACTCAGTAATATAACTCAGTAATATAACTCAGTAATATAACTCAGTAATATAACTCAGTAATCTAACTCAGTAATATAACTCAGTAATATGACTCAGTAATATAACTCAGTAATATAACTCAGTAATATAACTCAGTAATATAACTCAGTAATATAACTCAGTAATATGACTCAGTAATATAACTCAGTAATATGACTCAGTAATATGACTCAGTAATATAACTCAGTAATATAACTCAGTAATATAACTCAGTAATGTAACTCAGTAATATAACTCAGTAATATAACTCAGTAAGTAACTCAGTAATAACTCAGTAATATAACTCAGTAATATAACTCAGTAATATAACTCAGTAATATAACTCAGTAATATAACTCAGTAATATGACTCAGTAATATGACTCAGTAATATAACTCAGTAATATAACTCAGTAATATGACTCAGTAATATAACTCAGTAATATGACTCAGTAATATAACTCAGTAATATAACTCAGTAATATAACTCAGTAATAACTCAGTAATATAACTCAGTAAGTAACTCATATAACTCAGTAATATAACTCAGTAATATAACTCAGTAATATAACTCAGTAATATAACTCAGTAATATAACTCAGTAATATAACTCAGTAATATAACTCAGTAATATAACTCAGTAATATAACTCAGTAATATAACTCAGTAATATGACTCAGTAATATAACTCAGTAATATGACTCAGTAATATGACTCAGTAATATAACTCAGTAATATAACTCAGTAATATAACTCAGTAATATAACTCAGTAATCTAACTCAGTAATATAACTCAGTAATATGACTCAGTAATATAACTCAGTAATATAACTCAGTAATATAACTCAGTAATATAACTCAGTAATATAACTCAGTAATATAACTCAGTAACTCAGTAATATAATACTCAGGAGTAATATGACTCAGTAAATGGAGTAATAAACATGGACTCAGTAATTTAATAAATAATACTCATAACAATAACTCAGTAATATAACAAAACAGTAATATGACTCAGTAATATAATATAACAATCACTAATATGACAACAAATCAGTAATCTGACTCAGTAATATAACTCAGTAATATAACAACAGGTAATGAATGGGATAACTCAGAAAATATAACTCAGTAAAGTAATATAACTCAGGATCAATAACTCAGTAAGACTCAGTAATATAACTCAGTAATATAATATAACTCAGTAATATAACTCAGTAAGTATAATATAACTCAGTAATATGACTCAGTAATATAACAGTAATATGACTCAGTAATATAACTCAGTAATATGACTCAGTAATATAACTCAGTAATATAACTCAGTAATATAACTCAGTAATATAACTCAGTAATATAACTCAGTAATATAACTCAGTAATATAACTCAGTAATATGACTCAGTAATATAACTCAGTAATATAACTCAGTAATATAACTCAGTAATATAACTCAGTAATATGACTCAGTAATATGACTCAGTAATATAACTCAGTAATATGACTCAGTAATATGACTCAGTAATATAACAGTAATAACTCAGTAATATAACTCAGTAATATACTCAGTAATAACTCAGTAATATAACTCAGTAATATGACTCAGTAATATGACTCAGTAATATGACTCAGTAATATAACTCAGTAATATAACTCAGTAATATAACTCAGTAATATAACTCAGTAATATGACTCAGTAATATAACTCAGTAATGTAACTCAGTAATATAACTCAGTAATATAACTCAGTAATATAACTCAGTAATATGACTCAGTAATATAACTCAGTAATATAACTCAGTAATATGACTCAGTAATATAACTCAGTAATATAACTCAGTAATATAACTCAGTAATATAACTCAGTAATATAACTCAGTAATATAACTCAGTAATATAACTCAGTAATATAACTCAGTAATATAACTCAGTAATATAACTCAGTAATATAATATGACTCAGTAATATAACTCAGTAATATAACTCAGTAATATAACTCAGTAATATGACTCAGTAATATGACTCAGTAATATAACAGTAATATGACTCAGTAATATGACTCAGTAATATAACAGTAATATGACTCAGTAATATAACTCAGTAATATGACTCAGTAATATGACTCAGTAATATGACTCAGTAATATAACAGTAATATGACTCAGTAATATAACTCAGTAATATAACAGTAATATGACTCAGTAATATAAACAGTAATATGACTCAGTAATATAACAGTAATATAACAGTAATATGACTCAGTAATATAACAGTAATATGACTCAGTAATATGACTCAGTAATATGACTCAGTAATATGACTCAGTAATATAACTCAGTAATATGACTCAGTAATATGACTCAGTAATATAACAGTAATATGACTCAGTAATATAACTCAGTAATATAACTCAGTAATATAACTCAGTAATATAACTCAGTAATCTAACTCAGTAATCTAACTCAGTAATATAACTCAGTAATATGACTCAGTAATATAACTCAGTAATATAACTCAGTAATATGAATCGGTAATATAACTCAGTAATATAACTCAGTGTCATGCATAGGTGTAATAGGTGGCAGGGAAGTCAGGCGCAGGAGAGTCAAATGGAGTGTAAACATGGAGTCTTTTAATAAAGTTCCAAGAGTATGCTCCATAACAATAAATGTACAAACAAACAAAACATGGGTACGAGGACCCGACGCGCACCTATACAAACAATCACACTACACTGACAACAAATCAATCTCTGACAAAGACATGAGGGGAAACAGAGGGTTAAATACACAACAGGTAATGAATGGGATAGAAAACAGGTGTGTGGGAAGACAAGACAAAACCAATGGAAAATGAAAAAAGGATCAATGATGGCTAGAAGACCGGTGACGTCGAACGCCGAGCACCGCCCGAACAAGGAGAGGCAACGACTTCGGCAGAAGTCGTGACACTCAGTAAAATGACTCAGTAATATAACAGTAATATGACTCAGTAATATGACTCAGTAATATGACTCAGTAATATAACTCAGTAATCTAACTCAGTAATCTAACTCAGTAATATGACTCAGTAATATAATTCAGTAATATAACTCAGTAATATAACTCAGTAATATGACTCAGTAATATAACTCAGTAATATAACTCAGTAATATAACTCAGTAATATAACTCAGTAATATGACTCAGTAATATAACTCAGTAATATAACTCAGTAATATGACTCAGTAATATAACTCAGTAATATAACTCAGTAATATGACTCAGTAATATAACTCAGTAATATAACTCAGTAATATGACTCAGTAATATGACTCAGTAATATAACTCAGTAATATAACTCAGTAATATAACTCAGTAATATAACTCAGTAATATGACTCAGTAATATGACTCAGTAATATGACTCAGTAATATAACTCAGTAATATAACTCAGTAATATAACTCAGTAATATGACTCAGTAATATAACTCAGTAATATGACTCAGTAATATAACTCAGTAATATAACTCAGTAATATGACTCAGTAATATAACTCAGTAATATGACTCAGTAATATGACTCAGTAATATGACTCAGTAATATAACTCAGTAATATGACTCAGTAATATAACTCAGTAATATAACTCAGTAATATAACTCAGTAATATGACTCAGTAATATAACTCAGTAATATGACTCAGTAATATAACTCAGTAATATAACTCAGTAATATAACTCAGTAATGTAACTCAGTAATGTAACTCAGTAATATGACTCTAATATAACTCAGTAATGTAACTCAGTAATATAACTCAGTAATGTAACTCAGTAATGTAACTCAGTAATATGACTCAGTAATATAACTCAGTAATATGACTCAGTAATATGACTCTAATATAACTCAGTAATGTAACTCAGTAATGTAACTCAGTAATATGACTCAGTAATATGACTCAGTAATATGACTCTAATATAACTCAGTAATGTAACTCAGTAATGTAACTCAGTAATATGACTCAGTAATATAACCTCTATGTTGACAGTATCTGAATAACTTTACCTATGTTCACATAACTGAACATTATTATCATTATCATACCATTGATATGAGAACGGACTAACGATATCTATACAATCCCATAATAACTGAATTTCATTACTTGTGTGTTTGTGTATTTGGGTTTATAGTTCAGGCCTGTAATGTCAATAGATTCTCAGCAGTTGTTTTGGAGGAAGGGACACCCTACCCCTGCATGTACAGTAGACATCTTTAGACATTTACAGAAGATATACTAGACAACCAAAATCAATCAGACTCACAGCAAATCAACAGTCAGCAAGCATCTCTTCACAGGCAATTATCATTTCAGGGATACACCCACCAAGTACAGAGCTACATAAGCTGAAAGGACAAAACATTAGGAACACTGTCCTAATATTGAGTTCAAGTCAAATCAAACTTTATTAGTCACACGATCCGAATACAACAAGTGTAGACCTTACCGTGAAATGCTTACTGACAAGAACTTAACCAACAATGCAGTCCAAAAGAGTTAAGAAAATATTTACCAAATAAACTAAAGTAAAAAATAATAAAAAGTAACACAATAAAATATCAACAACGAGGCTATATACAGGGGTACCGGCACCGAGTCAATGTGCGGGGGTACAGGTTAGTAGAGGTAATGTGTACATGTAGGTAGAGGTAAAGGGACTATGCATAGATAATAAACAGCGAGTAGCAGCAGTGTAAAAATGAATAGGGGGGTCAATGTAAATAGTCCTGGTGGCCATTTGATTAATTGTTCAGCAGTCTTATGGCTTGGGGGTAGAAGCTGTTGAGGAGCCTTTTGGTCCTAGACTTGGTGCTCCGGTACCACTTGCCGTGCGGTAGCAGAGAGAACAGGCTATGACTTGGGTGACTGGAGTCTTTGACAATTTTTGGTGTTTTCCTCTGACACCACCTAGTATATAGGTCCTGGATGGCAGGAAGCTTGGCCCCAGTGATGTACTGGGCTGTGCGCACTACCCTCTGTTGCGCCTTATGGTCAGATGCCAAGCAGTTTCCATACCAGACGGTGATGCGATTGGTCAGGAGGATCTCTATGGCGCAGCTGTAGAACTTTTTAAGGATCTGGGGACCCATGCCGAATCTTTTCAGTCTCCTGAGGGGGAATAGGCTTTGCCGTGCCCTTTTCAGGACTGTCTTGGTGTGTTGAGACCATGATAGTTCATTGGTGATGTGGACACTAAGGAACTTGAAACTCTCAACCCGCTCCACTACAGCCCCATTGATGTTAATGGGGGCCTGTTCGGCCCGTCTTTTCCTGTAGTCCACAATCAGCTCCTTTGTCTTGCTCACATTGAGGTAGAGGTTGTTGTCCTGGCACCACACTGCCAGGTCTCTGACCTCCTCCCTACAGGCTGTCTCATCATTGTCGGTAATCAGACCTACCACCGTTGTGTCGTCAGCAAACTTAATGATGGTGTTGGAGTCGTGTTTGGCCACGCAGCTGTGGGTGAACAGGGAGTACAGGAGGGGACTAAGAACGCACCCCTGAGGGGCCCCTGTGTTGAGGATCAGCGTAGCAGACGTGCTGTTGCCTAACCTTACCACCTTGGGGCGGCACATCAGTAAGTCCAGGATCCAGTTTCAGAGGGAGGTGTTTAGTCCCAGGGTCCTTAGCTTAGTGATGAGCTTTGTGGACACTTTGGTGTTGAACGCTGAGCTGTAGTTGTTCCTTTTGTCCAGGTGGGAAAGAGCATTGTGGAGTGCGATTGAGATTGCGTCATCTGTTGGGGCGGTATGCGAATTGGATTAGGTCTAGGGTATCCGGGATGATGCTGTTGATGTGAGCCATGACCATCCTTTCAAAGAACTTCTTGGTTACCGACGTGAGTACTACATGTCGGTAATCATTTAGGCAGACTACCTTCTCTTCCTTGGGCACAGGGTGGTCTGCTTGAAAAATGTAGGTATTACAGACTCGGTCAGTGAGAGGTTAAAAATGTTAGTGAAGACACTTGCCAGTTGGCATGCTTTGAGTACACATCCTGGTTATCCGTCTGGCCCCGCGACTTTGTGAATGTTGCCCTGTTTCAAGGTCTTGCTCACATCAACTACCGAGAGTGTTATCACACAGTCGTCCGGAACAGCTGGTACTCTCATGAATGCTTCTACACCTGCATTGCTTGGTGTTTGGGGTTTTAGGCTGGGTTTCTGTACAGCACTTTGAGATATCAGCTGATGTACGAAGGGCTATATAAATACATTTGATTTGATTTGATTTGCTTCAGTGTTGCTTGCCTCGAAGCGAGCATAAAATACATTTTGCTCGTCTGGTAGGCTCGCGTCACTGGGCAGCTCACGGCTGGGTTTCTCTTTGTAGTCCATAATCATTTTCAAGCCCTGCCACATCCGACGTGCCTCAGAGCCGGTGTAGTAGGATTCAATCATATTCCTGTATTGACGCATTGCATGTTTGATGGTTCGTCTGAGGGCATAGCGGGATTTCTTATAAGCGTCCGGATTAGTGTCTTGCTCCTTGAAAGTGGCAGCTCTTTAGCTCGATGCGAATGTTGCCTGTAATCCATGGCTTCTGGTTGGGATATGTATGTACGGTCACTGTGGGGACGATGTCGTCGATGCACTTATCAATGAAGACGATGACTGAGGTTGTATACTCCTCAATGCCATTGGATGAATCCTGGAACATATTCCAGTCTGTTCTAGCAAAACAGTCCTGTAGCGTAGCATCTGCATCATCTGACCACTTTCGTATTGCAAATAACTGGTACTTCCTGATTTAGTTTTTGCTTGTAAGCAGGAATCAGGAGGATAGAATTATGGTCAGATTAGCCAAATGGAGGGCAAGGGAGAGCTTTGTATGCACATCTGTGGAGAATGTGGAGAAAGGTGGTCTAGAGAATCTTCTCCTCTGGTTGCACATGTGACATTCTGGTAGAAATGAGGTAAAACAGATTTAAGTTTGCCTGCATTAAAGTCACCGGGCCACTAGGAACGCCGCTTCTGGATGAGCATTTTCTTGTTTGCTTATGGTCTTAGTTCCAGCATCGGTTCGTGGTGGTAAATAGACGGCTAAGAATAATATAGATGAGAACTCTCTTGGTAGATAGTGTGGTCTATAGCTTATCATAAGGTACTCTACCTCAGGAAATACCTCAAAACTTCTTTAATATTAGACATCGCGCACCAGTTGTTATTGACAAATAGACACACACCCTCGCCCCTCGTCTGACCAGATGTAGCTTCTCTGTCCTGCCGATGCATGGAAAATCCCGCCAGCTCTACATTATCCGTGTCGTCGTTCAGCCACAACTCGGTGAAACATAAGACATTACAGTTTTTAATGACCCTTTGTTAGGATAGTCTGGATCATATATCATCCATTTTGTTTTTCAATGATTGCACATTGGCCAATAGAACAGATGGTAGTGGACGTTTACTCACTCGCCTACGAATACTCAGAAGGCATCCCGACCTCCATTCCCCTTTGTATCTGTCTTTTCTTCACGCAAATGACGGGTATTTGGGCCTGTTCCCTAGAAAGCAGTATATCCTTCACGTCGGACTCGCAGTTCGCGGTGAGTAATTGCTGTTCTGGTGTCCAGAAGTGATTTTTGGTCATAAGAGATGGCAGCAGCAACATTATGTACAAAATAAGTTACAAAATGAGTTACAAAATAACTTACAAACAACGCAAAAAAGTAACAAAATAGCACAGTGGTTCTGAGCCTGTAAAACGGCAGCCACCCCCTCCGGCGCCATTCTCTTCACACAGGTCAACAAGAATTTTTAAGCCTTGACACAATTGAGACATGGATTGTGTGCTATGGGCAAGACAAAATATCTTCACCCCCTTTTGCCCTCAGAACAGCCTCATCTCTACAAGGTGCCGGAAACATTCCACAGGGATGCTGCCCATGTTGACCCTAGTGCTGACTCCAATTGTTGTGTCAAGTTGGCTGGACGTTCTTGATACACACGGGAAACTGTTGGGTGTGAAAAAACCCAGCAGTGTTGCTGTTCTTGATACACACGGGAAACTGTTGGGTGTGAAAAAACCCAGCAGTGTTGCTGTTCTTGATACACACGGGAAACTGTTGAGTGTGAAAAAACCCAGCAGTGTTGCTGTTCTTGATACACACTGGGACAGTGTTGCTGTTCTTGGATAAAAAACCCACAGTGTTGCTGTTTGATACACACGGGAAACTGTTGGGTGTGAAAAACCCAGCAGTGTTGCTGTTCTTGATGAAAAAACCCAGCAGTGTTGCTGTTCTTGATACACACGGAAACTGTTGGGTGTGAAAACCCAGCAGTGTTGCTGTTCTTGATACACACGGAAACTGTTGAAAAACCCAGCAGTGTTGCTGTGAAAAACCCAGCAACTGTTGGGTGTGAAAACCCAGCCAGATACACGGAAACTGTGTGAAAAAACCCAGCAGTGTTGCTGTTCTTGATACACACGGGAAACTGTTGGTGTGAAAAAACCCAGCAGTGTTGCTGTTCTTGATACACACGGGAAACTGTTGGGTGTGAAAAAACCCAGCAGTGTTGCTGTTCTTGATACACACGGGAAACTGTTGGGTGTGAAAAAACCCAGCAGTGTTGCTGTTCTTGATACACACGGGAAACTGTTGAGTGTGAAAAAACCCAGCAGTGTTGCTGTTCTTGACACACTCAAATCAGTGCACCTGGCACCTACTACCATACCCTGTTCAAAGGCACTTAGATCTTTTGTCTTGCCCATGGCACACATACACAATCCATGTCTCAATTGTCTCAAAGCTTAAAAACCCTTCTTTGACCTCTCTCCTCCCCTTCATCTACACTGATTGAAGTGGATTTATCAAGTGACATAAATAAGGATCATAGCTTTCACCTGGATTCACCCAGTCAGTCTACGTCATGGAAGGAGCAATTCCTAATGTTTTGTACACTCAGTATCTAATGTGACTGAGAGTTGACTGACCAGAGAGAAAATCTCATTATTGTAATCTAATTGACTGTGGTATTAGCTGCGTTGGCAACACTGTACCTTCAACAAGCATGTCGAGAGAGAGAGAGAGAGAGAGAGAGAGAGAGAGAGAGAGAGAGAGAGAGAGAGAGAGAGAGAGAGAGAGAGAGAGAGAGAGAGAGAGAGAGAGAGAGAGAGAGAGAGAGAGAGAGAGAGAGAGAGAGAGAGAGAGAGAGAGAGAGAGAGAGAGAGAGAGAGAGAGAGAGAGAGAGAGAGAGAGAGAGAGAGAGAGAGAGAGGCGAATCGTGTTATTGTTTAAAAATGTGTTTAAATGCTAGTTAAACTAAATGCATGCTCTTCAACTGATCGCTGCCTGCCCGGCTATCATCACTACCCTCGACGGTTCTGATTTAGAATATGTGGACAACTACAAATACCTAGAATCGGCTTCCTATTTTACAACAAAGCCTCCTTCACTCATGCTGCCAAACATACCCTCGTAAAACTGACTATCCTACCAATCCTCAACTTCTGTGATTTACCAAATAGCCTCCAACACTCTACTCAGCAAACTGGATGCAGTCTATCACATTGCCATCTGTTTTGTCATCAAAGCCCCATATACCATCCACCACTGCGACCTGTACGCTCTCGTTGGCTGGCACTCGCTACATGTTCCTCGCCAGGCCCACTGGCTCCAGGTCATCTATAAGTCTTTGCTAGGTAAAGCTTCACCTTATCTCAACTCACTGGTTACCATAACAACACCCACCCGTAGCACGCGCTCCAGCAGGTATATCTCACTTGTCATCCCCAAAGCCAACACCTCTTTGGCCGCCTTTCCTTCCAGTTCTCTGCTGCCAATGACCGGAATGAATTGCAAAAACCGCTGAAGTTAGAGACATTTCTCCCCCACTAACTTTAAGCATCAGCTATCTGAGCAGCTTACCGATCACTGCCGCTGTACATAGCCCATCTGTAAATAGCCCATCCAACTACCTACCTCATCCCCATATTGTTTTTATTTACTTTTTTAAAACATTTTTCTCTCTTTTGCACACCAGTATTTCTACTTCCACATCATCTACCAGTGTTAATTTGCTCAATTGTAATTATTTCGCTACTCTGGCCTATTTATTGCCTTATCTCCCTTTTCCTACCTCATTTGCAGACACTGTGTATAGACTTTTCTACTGTGTTATTGACTGTACGTTTGTTTATTCCATGTGTAACACTGTGTTGTTGTTGTCGCACTGCTTTGCTTTATCTTGGCCAGGTCGAAGTTGTAAATGACAACTTGTTCTTATCTGGCCTACCTGGTTAAATAAAGGTGAAATAAAATAAAATAAATCTTTGATAATTTGAATCAGCTGTGTAGTGTTACGGCAAAACTCAGGACCGAGTTTGGGAAATGCTGCTATAGTGTGTGTGTTCTGTTAGTGGTGGTTTGGAGCAACCTCAGATCAGGCCGGATACAGCAGGAACTGTGGCTTTGTGTGTGTGTGTGTGTGTGTGTGTGTGTGTGTGTGTGTGTGTGTGTGTGTGTGTGTGTGTGTGTGTGTGTGTGTGTGTGTGTGTGTGTGTGTGTGTGTGTGTGTGTGTGTGTGTGTGTGTGTGTGTGTGTGTGTGTGTGTGTGTGTGTGTGTGTGTGTGTGTGTGTGTTTGTAGGAAACGGCCACACCTCAGAGGGAGAAAGACAAAACATCCTCTGTAAACAGCCTGCATGGTAGCAGGAAGGCTAGTATATTCAATGTACAGCAGCTCAATGGAAGGATTTTGAAAGCTTTCTATTCATAAAACAAATTCAAGATCAATAAAACATCAATGATTCAGCCACCGGAAAAGTTACTGTCTCCTCGAATTGTCACCGAAATGACACGTTAAAATCAGGTGAAACGTGTGTGTGTGTGTTTGTGTGCGGGTCTGTCTGTGTGAAACTGTACCGACAAATACAACTGTTTGCAGATGATTTCACAGAGTGGAATGACTACAGTAGACTACACGCAGTGTTTCCCAACTCCAGTCCTCCAGTACCCCCAACAGTACATTTCTTTGATGTGGCCCTTGATAAACACATCTGATTCATCAAGCCCGTGACAAGTTGAATCTGGTGTTTTTGTCCGGGGCAAAACCAAAAATGGGTGCTGTTGGGGATACTCCAGGACCAGAGTTGGGAAACACTGGACCATACTAATAATAATACATTACATTTGTATAGCACTTTTCATTACAGTGTTATCGCAAAGCTCAATTATATATACAATTAAAATAACATACATTTAGAATTAAGGCAGGTCAAATAGCAATAGTGGGCTTGGTACTAAATCCATTTTAGATTGGGACTAGGACTATGAAAAAAACAGTCTGTAGAAGTTGGTTTTAAGGCCTGTTTTAAAGGTTCTTAGGGATGGAGGGGCTCTCAGATGCTCAGGGAGAAGAACCACAGAGCAGAAGGCTCGGTCTCCCATAGTTCAGAGACATGTCTTGGGGACTTGAAGCAGTAGGGAGTGGTTTTAGTGGAGAGTGCGAGGTGGCTCGCTGATTGAGATGAGGTCGCTGATGTAGGTGGGGCTCAATCCATTCAAGGCTTTAAATACAAGAAAGATAATTTTGAAGTCAATGCTGTAGTTAGACAGTAGTCAGTGGAGTTGGGCCAGGATCGAGGTGATGTGGTCTGACTTCTTCTGACCCTGGCAGCACTGTTCTGGATTAGTTGGAGCCTCTGTAGGGATTTTCCTGTCAGACCCACAAACAGCTCATTACTGTAGTCGTTCCGAGAGAAGATGAAGGCATGGATGGGTTTCCCTGCATCTGGCTGCAGGAATGATGGTATGACTCGGGCAATGTTTTTAAGATGAAAAAATATGATGTTTTATGTGGGCATCGAAGGACAGAGAAGGATCAAACTTGATTCCTAGGTTGGAGATGACAGAGGACAGGTTGATGACCTGGTCATTGATTGTAGGGCAGATGTTTCCAGCACTGGTGTCCTGCTTCGGTGTCTCAATGAGCATAGCTCCCGTCTTTCTACTGTTCAACTGGAAGAAGTTCTCTATCATTCATGCCCTGATTTGCTCTAGGTAGCTGATGATTAGTCCTAGGGCAGAGATGGTGTCTGGTTTTGTGTTAATATACACTGCATGGCCAAACATATGTGGACACCTGCTTGTCGAACATCTCATTCCAAAATAATGAGAATCAATATGGAGTTGGTCCCCACTTTGCTGCTATAACAGCCTCTACTCTTCTGGGAAGGCTTTCCACTAGATGTTGGAACATTGCTGTGGGGACTTGCTTGCATTCAACCACAAGAGCATTAGTGAGGTCAGGCATTGATGTTGGGCGATTAGGCCTGGCTCGCAGTCGGCGTTCCAATTCATCCCAAAAAGTGTTCGATGGGGTTGAGGTCAGGGCTCTGTGTAAGCCAGTCAAGTTCCTCCACACCAATCTCGACAAACCCATTTCTGTATGGACCTCGCATTGTGCAAGTGGGCATTGTAATGCTGAAATAGACAAGGGCCTTCCCCAAACTGTTGCCACAAAGTTGGAAGCACAGAATCATCTCGAATGTCATTGTATGCTGTAGCGTTAAGATTTCCCTTCACTTGAACTAAGGGGCCTAGCCTGAACCATGAAAAATCCAGACCATTATTCACGATCCACCAAACTTTACAGTTGGCATTATGCATTGGGGCAGAAGCATTCTCCTGGTACACGTAAAACTCAGATTAGTCCGTTGGACCGTCAGATGGTGAATCCTGATTCATCACTACAGAGAACGCATTTCACTGCTCCAGAGTCCAATGGCGGCGAGCTTTACACCAGTCCAGCTTGGCATTGCGCATGTTGATCTGTTTTGTGTGCCGCTGCTAGGCCATGGAATTCCATTTCATGAAGCTCCCGACAAACAGTTGTTGTGCTGACATTGCTTCCAGAGGCAGTTTGGAACTCGATAGTGAGTGTTTCAACTGAGGACAGACGATTTTTACGCGCTATGCACTTCAGCACTTGGCAGGCCCGTTCTGTGAGCTTATCGGAACTAGAAACACAAGCATTTCGCTACACACGCATTAACATCTGCTAACCATGTGTATGTGACAAATATAATTTGATTTGATTTGTGTGGCCTACCACTTCGCGGCTGAGCTGTTATTGCTCCTAGATGTTCACAATAACAGCACTTACAGTTGACTGGGGCAGCTCCAGCAGGGCAGAAATTTGACGAACTGACTCGTTGGAAAGATGACATCCTATGACGGTGCCACGTTGAAAGTCACTGAGCTCATCGGTATGGGCCATTCTACTGACAATGTTTGTCTATGGAGATTGCATGGTGGTGTGCTCGATTTTATACACCTGTCAGCAACAGGTGTGACTGAAATAGCCAAATCCACACATTTTAGGGTATCGTCAATGAAGCAGTAGAAGTTGATGTTATAATCACTGAGGATTTGGCCGAGAGGGAGCATATAAATTAAAAACAGGATAGGCCCCAGCACTGACCCCTGTGGGATGCCACATGTGACTGCAGATTCCTCTGACCTGGACTCTCCAACAGTGATATATTGCTTCCTATTGGAGAGGTAGGAGCTGTTTCAGAGCTGTTCAAGCGACAGCAGTGTGCTCTCTGAGACGCTGCAGGAGGATGATGTGTTCTATGGAGTCTAAAGCAGAACTGAGATCTAAGAGGACGAGGATGAAGGGAGATCCAGAACCAGCAGCTATCAGTATGTCGGTGGTAACTTTAACCAGAGTTTTTTCGGTGCTGTGCAAGGACCAGCCACAGCACCAAAAAGCCAGACTGGAAAACCTTATTAGATGACAGATGCGAATTAAACTGGTTTGAAAATACTTTCTCCGGTACTTTAACAGGAAGGGGAGGTTGAACTACAACCTCGCCCTTGTAGGGTGGTGTACTACAGACACAACAGCATCATCTGCTGGAGAGGATAGAAAATGTCATGTTCCTTATAGGGCAGATAACCTTTCTAGTACCCTTTCGCATTAAAGGACCGACCAGACCAGAATCGTACTGTGCTGACGCTGATATTTTCTTTTCACATTGTTCTTTCCAGCACAGTTCCTGCATCTATAGTGGATGCTTAACCAGGAGAGTGCAGGTCAGCTTGGTTCGGCTCTCCTCAGCTCAATAGAGTGGAAAGGTATAGAACACCAGGCAACACGAGAGAATTGGCCAACTAGAAAAGGGAAATAGATTTGTCTCAAGCAACTCCAGTCAATATTTGACATCCATTCATGTGCTTACATCTATTACATTCTTTGTTCCCCTGTTTTGTTCAACTGCCTGAGGTCATTTTAAATAACTCTAGTACAATGTGTCACGTTTCTTATGAGATGTATGTTGTCCCTGTCAAATAAACCTTACAAATAAATAAATCATGGATGAACTGGTAGTAGGGGGTTGATTTTACAGTGAAATGGTCCTAGAGAGGAAGTCAGGGATTAGATTTGAACTAGGCTCATATGTACAGTACCAGTCAAAAGTTTGGACACACCTACTCATTTAAGGGTTTTCTTTATTTGGACTATTTTCTATATAGTAGAATAATAGTAAAGACATCAAAACTATGAAATAACAAATATGGAATCATGTATTAACCAAAAAAGTGTTAAACAAATCAAAATATATTTTATATTTGAGATTCTTCAAAGTAACCACCTTTTTCCTTGATGACAGCTTTGCACACACTTCGCATTCTCTCAACCAGCTTCATGAGGTAGTTAACACGTGTGCCTTGTTAAAAGTTCATTTGTGGAATTTCTTTCCTTCTTAATGCGTTTGAGCCAATCAGTTGTGTTGTGACAAGGTAGGGGTGGTATACAGAAGATATTTGGTAAAATACCAATTCCATATGATTTGAAGAACAGCTCAAATAAACAAAGAGAAACGACTTTAAGACATGAAGGTCGGTCAACCCTTGAATGAGTAGGTATGATGAAACTGGCTCTCATGAGGACGGCAACAGAAAAGGAAGACCCAGAGTTCCCTCTGCTGCAGAGGATAAGTTCAAGTTACCAGCTTCAGCAATTGCAGCCCAATAAATGCTTCACAGAGTTCAAGTAACAGACACATCTCAAAGCCTTGCTTTGGCCAAGAAACATGAGCAATGGACATTAGACCGGTGGAAATATGTCCTTTGATCTGATGAGTCCAAATTTGAGATTTTTGGTTCCAACCGCCGTGTCTTTGTGAGACTCATTATGTGAACGGATGATCTCCGCATCTGTGGTTTCCACTGTGAAGCATGGAGGAGGAGGTGTGATGGTGCGGGGGTGCTTTGCTGGTGACACTGTCAGTGATTTATTTAGAATTCAAGGCACACGTAACCAGCATGGCTACCACAGCATTCCGCAGTGATACTCCATCCCATCTGGTTTGCGCGTAGTGGGACTATAATTTGTTTTTCAACAGGACAATGAACCAAAACACCTCCAGGCTGTGTAAGGGCTATTTGACTTAGATGGAGAGTGATGAAGTGTTGCATCAGATGACCTGGCTTGGGATGAGTTGGACTGCAGAGTGAAGGAATAGCAGCCAACAAGTGCTCAGCTAATGTTGGAACTCATTCAAGACTGTTGGAGAAAATCAAAGTCAAAATAAGGAAAAACCCTTGAATGAGTAGGTGTGTCCAAACTTTTCACTTGTACTGTAATTTGTATTGGGCTGCCCAATTGTATAGGCAGCCCAATTCTAACATAGTTTCCATTATTTGGTATTTTGACCAATAACATCAGATCTTTTCACAGCAGATATTTTTCAGAGCTGATCTGATTGTTCAAAAGACCAACTAGTGGATTTTTTGTTGTTGTCTAAACGTAGCCTTTGCTCCCGAGTGGCGCAGCGGTCTAAGACACTGTGAGGGGTCACTTCTAACACTAGAGGGCAATAAAAGCTTACATTTCAATTCGGCAATCTGTTATCAATATCAAGCCCACTGACATATAGAATAAGAACAAAATTATATGTTTGTTTAGAAACTAGAAATAGTTGTGCCAAATAACTCCTATTGAAGTAACTGAAATGTTAATGTGGAGCGTTGTTTTTGTGATTCCTACCTCCTTATTGAATGTTATTTCATTTCTGTAAGGACCACAGCATCCCTGAATGTTGGAATAGTGAGACAACTGAAATCAATGACCATTTTACATCTGCTCGCTCCCTACTTTTCTGAATGCTCTCCACCTCTCTCTCTCTCTCTCTCTCTCTCTCTCTCTCTCTCTCTCTCTCTCTCTCTCTCTCTCTCTCTCTCTCTCTCTCTCTCTCTCTCTCTCTCTCTCTCTCTCTCTCTCTCTCTCTCTCTCTCTTTCCCTGCAGTCTGGTCATGAAGTTATTATTTCATATGAGGTGTTGGAACCATTAGCCATCACCAAGGGAGGAGGCTAAGCAGTCCTTTAGGGTTAGGGTTGACAGTCCTTTGGGGTTAACAGTCCTTAAGGGTTAACAGTCCTTTAGGGTTAGGTTTAACAGTCCTTTAGGGTTAGGGTTAACAGTCCTTTAGGGTTAGGTTTAACAGTCCTTTAGGGTTAGGGTTAACAGTCCTTTAGGGTTAACAGTCCTTTAGGGTTAGGGATAACAGTCCTTTAGGGTTAGGGTTAACAGTCCTTTAGGGTTAGGGTTAACAGTCCTTTAGGGTTAGGTTTAACAGTCCTTTAGGGTTAGGGTTAATAGTCCTTTAGGGTTAACAGTCCTTTAGGGTTAGGTTTAACAGTCCTTTAGGGTTAACAGTGCTTTAGGGTTAGGGTTAACAATCCTTTAGGGTTAGGGTTAACAGTCCTTTAGGGTTAACAGTCCTTTAGGGTTAACAGTCCTTTAGGGTTAGGGTTAACAGTCATTTAGGGTTAGGGTTAATAGTCCTTTAGGGTTAGGGTTAACAGTCCTTTAGGGTTAGGGTTAACAGTCCTTTAGGGTTAGGTTTAACAGTCCTTTAGGGTTAGGTTTAACAGTCCTGTAGGGTTAGGGTTAACAGTCCTTTAGGATTAGGGTTAACAGTCCTTTAGGGTTAACAGTCCTTTAGGATTAGGGTTAACAGTCCTTTAGGGTTAGGGTTGTAACAGTCCTGTAGGGTTAGGGTTAACAGTCCTTTAGGATTAGGGTTAACAGTCCTTTAGGGTTAACAGTCCTTTAGGATTAGGGTTAACAGTCCTTTAGGGTTAGGGTTAACAGTCCTGTAGGGTTAGGGTTAACAGTCCTTTAGGATTAGGGTTAACAGTCTTTTAGGGTTAACAGTCCTTTAGGATTAGGGTTAACAGTCCTTCAGGGTTAGGGTTAACAGTATTTTAGGGTTAACAGTCCTTTAGCGACCCTTCACTTCTACTTGATACAACCAGTAGCAGGGAGAGAGGCTTCACAACCTGACCTGTGTGTTGGTTTTGGGATCCTTGTGCCCAATGATTCATACACACCGTTCCCTCAATTGGTTGCTTTTAGAACCTGCATCTTCCTCGTCACAGAGAAACCCTGTGTCTGTGTGTGTGCATGTGTGTGTATGAGTGCATGTGCACGTGTGAGAGTGTGTGAGACTGCGGACTGCGAGTTAGACTTTATTCATTCATTCTAGCAGACTGCCTGTCTGTTCATGAGCTCATTGGGGTCAGGTTTATTCATGCAGAGATGCTTGTGAAGGTCTGGTCTACACTGACCCTGAGTAAAATATACAGTACCTACAGTATTTAGCAATCTGTGGGTCCCCTGCCCTAAATCATATGAAACAACAGTCCATTCATAGGTCACAAATATATTTGTGTACAATTATAAAAATATATTTACTGTGCTGTGTGACCTGTTAGTTAGAGAAACTACTTCTCATATCATCATTACTGACTGTTTTAGAACTGCATGTCTTTAACTGTTTTGATCAGTACTATTAGAACTGCATGTCTTTAACTGTTTTGATCAGTACTATTAGAACTGCATGTCTTTAACTGTTTTTATCAGTACTATTAGAACTGTATGTCTTTAACGGTTTTGATCAGTACTATTAGAACTGCATGTCTTTAACTGTTTTGATCAGTACTATTAGAACTGCATGTCTTTAACTGTTTTGATCAGTACTATTAGAACTGCATGTCTTTAACTGTTTTGATCAGTACTATTAGAACTGCATGTCTTTAACTGTTTTGATCAGTACTATTAGAACTGCATGTCTTTAACTGTTTTGATCAGTACTATTAGAACTGCATGTCTTTAACTGTTTTGATCAGTACTATTAGAACTGCATGTCTTTAACTGTTTTGATCAGTACTATTAGAACTGCATGTCTTTAACTGTTTTGATCAGTACTATTAGAACTGCATGTCTTTAACTGTTTTGATCAGTACTATTAGAACTGTATGTCTTTAACTGTTTTGATCAGTACTATTAGAACTGCATGTCTTTAACTGTTTTGATCAGTACTATTAGAACTGTATATCTTTAACTGTTTTGATCAGTACTGTTAGAACTGCATGTCTTTAACTGTTTTGATCAGTACTATTAGAACTGTATGTCTTTAACTGTTTTGATCAGTACTGTTAGAACTGCATGTCTTTAACTGTTTTGATCAGTACTGTTAGAACTGTATGTCTTTAACTGTTTTGATCAGTACTATTAGAACTGCATGTCTTTAACTGTTTTGATCAGTACTATTAGAACTGTATGTCTTTAACTGTTTTGATCAGTACTATTAGAACTGTATGTCTTTAACTGTTTTGATCAGTACTATTAGACCTGTATATCTTTAACTGTTTTGATCAGTACTATTAGAACTGTATGTCTTTAACTGTTTTGATCAGTACTATTAGAACTGTGTACATCTTTCCCTCACCAGGATGACTCTATAACTTTCCCTCTGTAGGACTTTTCTGAGCATTCGTTTCTCTAACCAGATCTACTCTATGCATATCTTTCCCTAACTAGAACTAGACTTTATAAAGTGGTTCCTGAAAGTAACATGTTGGCTATAGAGCGTCTATTCATCCTTAGAGACACATAAAGTATACCCAAACAGACACTGGCTGACCCAACTACACACACACACAACCACACACACAATCCCCTCCCCAAACACACCCACACACAGTCGGTGAAGACTGCAGCATTGTGCGACACAGAGTAGGTGTGAGGTCAGACGGTACTAAGTGCTCCCTCTCTGGATTTGGCTCACAGGAAAAGACCAATGATTTGGAGGACTGGAGCTCTTGTGTCCTCTTGTGTCCTCTAGTCAGCTGGGAAAAGGAGGGAGGGCGGACGAGGAGGGAGAGAAGGGAGGGAGGCTAGGAGGGAGGGCGGTAGTTACAAATGCCCAATCTAACTCACTAAAACTCTGACCATGTTTTTAGAGAAATGTCAGATCTGCTCTGTGGAGGAGAGAAGTATTAAACAGAGGTAAACAGCTTAAGGTAAATATCCTTAGGCACAGATGTAGGATCAACTCTGATATCTAACAAAACTGACCTCAGATCAGTGTCTAGAAGCAATGTCTTCCTACTTTGAGACCTCATCTGTCTCAGCATCTTTCTCTGGATTACTGGACAACTATAACTAACCCTGGGTTTGCCGGTGTTAACCCTTAGACAACTATTACTAACCCTGGGTTCGCTGGTGTTAACCCCTGGACAACTATAACTAACCCTGGGTTCGCTGGTGTTAACCCCTGGACAGCATGGCTGCTGTGGGAAAGAGATGATGATTGACTATGGTGAGTTTTTACCTCTCACGTTGTATACAGGGGTTGAATTGGAATATATTGATACTGTTCCCAAAATGTGTCTTTTTCCATAATGATTTTTATGAATCAATTTCGATGAAATTCTTTGTTATTTACTGTACTAAGGTGGTGTAAATGTTTTCCCATTACCCTAATTCAATTGAATAACTCCTCAGTGGAAAGACAGATGTTGTCTGTTTTACAAAGAACATTAACAGAGAATACTGTCCATATCATATCGTAATTCACACAGCAATATCATATTGGTAATGTGTGACTTAGGTCTATGTAATGAAGATACACAGGAAGAGCCTTGAATCTATTCATTAGGAAGAGTTTGAATCTATTACTCAGGAAGAGTTTGAATCTATTACTCAGGACGAGTTTGAATCTATTACTCAGGAAGACTTTGGAATCTATTCCTCAGGAAGAGCTTTTAATCTATTACTAAGGAAGAGTTTGGAATCTATTACTCAGGAAGAGTTTGAATCTATTACTCAGGAAGAGTTTTAATCTATTACTCAGGAAGAGTTTGGGATCTATTACTCAGGAAGAGTTTGGAATCTATTACTCAGGAAGAGTTTAGAATCTATTACTCAGGAAGAGTTTGGAATCTATTACTCAGGAAGAGTTTGAATCTATTACTCAGGAAGAGTTTGAATCTATTACTCAGGAAGAGTTTGGAATCTATTACTCAGGAAGAGTTTGGAATCTATTACTCAGGAAGAGTTTGGAATCTATTACTCAGGAAGGGTTTGGAATCTATTACTCAGGAAGAGTTTGGAATCTATTACTCAGGAAGGGTTTGGAATCTATTACTCAGGAAGAGTTTGGAATCTATTACTCAGGAAGGGTTTGGAATCTATTACTCAGGAAGGGTTTGGAATCTATTACTCAGGAAGGGTTTGGAATCTATTACTCAGGAAGGGTTTGGAATCTATTACTCAGGAAGAGTTTGAATCTATTACTCAGGAAGGGTTTGGAATCTATTACTCAGGAAGAGTTTGGAATCTATTACTCAGGAAGAGTTTGGAATCTATTACTCAGGAAGAGTTTGGAATCTATTACTCAGGAAGAGTTTGGAATCTATTACTCAGGAAGAGTTTGGAATCTATTACTCAGGAAGGGTTTGGAATCTATTACTCAGGAAGAGTTTGGAATCTATTACTCAGGAAGAGTTTGGAATCTATTACTCAGGAAGAGTTTGGAATCTATTACTCAGGAAGAGTTTGGAATCTATTACTCAGGAAGAGTTTGGAATCTATTACTCAGGAAGAGTTTGGAATCTATTACTCAGGAAGGGTTTGGAATCTTTTCCACGGGGTCCTGGGATCCATTACTCAGGAAGGGTTTGGAATCTTTTCCACGGGGTCCTGGGATCTATTACTCAGGAAGGGTTTGGAATCTATTCCACGGGGTCCTGGGATCTATTACTCAGGAAGGGTTTGGAATCTATTCCACGGGGTCCTGGGATCTATTACTCAGGAAGGGTTTGTAATCTATTCCACGGGGTCCTGGGATCTATTACTCAGGAAGGGTTTGGAATCTATTCCACGGGGTCCTGGGATCTATTACTCAGGAAGGGTTTGGAATCTATTCCACGGGGTCCTGGGATCTATTACTCAGGAAGGGTTTGTAATCTATTCCACGGGGTCCTGGGATCTATTACTCAGGAAGGGTTTGGAATCTATTCCACGGGGTCCTGGGATCTATTACTCAGGAAGGGTTTGTAATCTATTCCACGGGGTCCTGGGATCTATTACTCAGGAAGGGTTTGGAATCTATTCCACGGGGTCCTGGGATCTATTACTCAGGAAGGGTTTGGAATCTATTACTCAGGAAGGGTTTGTAATCTATTCCACGGGGTCCTGGAATCTATTACTCAGGAAGAGTTTGTAATCTATTACTCAGGAAGGGTTTGTAATCTATTCCACGGGGTCCTGGAATCTATTACTCAGGAAGAGTTTGTAATCTATTACTCAGGAAGGGTTTGTAATCTATTCCACGGGGTCCTGGGATCCATAAAATACTTTGGATGATATTTTGCAACTATCAACATTGGTTTCAGAGCAGTTCAATAGTGCACTTGTTGGCCTTGAGAGATGGATGTGTGTATACAATCATGCACATGCACACACACAGACACACGCACACATGCACACACACAGTCTTGTACAGCTAACCTTGTTGGGACACATAATTCAGTCCCGTTCAAAATCCTATTTTCCCTAACGCCTAACCCTAACCCTAACCCTAACCCTAACCCTAACCCGTACTCTTACCCTAACCCTAACCCAAAAACTTAACCTTAACCCTAACCCTAAACCTAACCCTAACCCGTACTCTTACCTAGTTCATCAGATGTATGTTTGTTTACTATTCTTGTGGACACACACACACACACACACACACACACACACACACACACACACACACACACACACACACACACACACACACACACACACACACACACACACACACACACACACACACACACACACACACACACACACACACACACACACACACACACTGAGTAGACCAATTATGTAACACTGTGTGTACAGCAGCTCAAAGACATATTTAAAAACACAAATAGCCAAGTGAATGCAGGGGTGGATGGGCAAGGTTTCCTCTTGGCTAACACAAAGGAACACATTACATTTTTGGCCGAAGAATGCTAGTCCATGCTAGCCGCAGACTGGACACTCTGGTTATACACTGCATACTTAGCATTCCACATAAACACACAACACAACTTAAATTGACAGTTATCCAGACTGCATTTAAAGGAAAACTCCACCCAAAACTATATTTTGGCATTAGTCCATTGTTGATATTGTCCCAAAATGTCAGCAATAACGTTTTCAAGAATCTTATCTTGAAAACTGTATTGCTGACATGCAAAACACTTTGGGACTATATTAACAATGGACTAATGAAACAAATACCAAAATATAGTTTTTGGGTGGAATTGTCCTTTAAGTAAACATCCAGAAATTATGACATTAAAGGGCTATCTAGGATTCCTACAACATCACAGTTTTAATAGTTGATCTGAGCTCATGGCATGTACTGGTTATATTCTTCAACAATCAATGGCTATTTATCATTCATTTAAAAGTCAAAAAATGGATGTGGCAATCCTAGATTGCCCCTTTAAATGTGGAGTTCATTCTAATCCAACCAAATCCAGCGACAGGATCTGAATAAATTCATTATCCATGATTGAGTGACTTGACAGAAGGCGCTGTAAAGTTATCGAAAATTAAACAATGTTATGTCCTTTAACCAAAGCTGCCCTCAGAAGGAAAACAGACGTCATGTAAATACGGAACAACACACACTTTGTTTGCCTCCCTCGTCTGCAGAGGTCCCCCCCCTCTCTCTGAATCAGGTCCTATTGCACTCAGTAATGACAGCTCACCGCTGCAGCTTATGGGCAGGATATGTGTTTTCTGTGAGAGCACTGGCATTCACGCATGCACGACTAGAGAGCGCACACACACACACACACACACACACACACACACACACACACACACACACACACACACACACACACACACACACACACACACACACACACACACACACACACACACACACACACACACACACACACACACACACACACACACACACGCACAGCTTCATATGCAGCCCTCTCTTTCTCGCTCTCTCTCTTCCCCATCCAAAGTTCTGAAAACAGTGTTACTGCTGTGTCCCATTACATCAATAGACTTTATTCATGTCAGAGGAAATTCCGAGTCACTCTGTAGTGCTGCTGTTCCATTGCTGGAAGAAGTGAACGTTTCTCCCTTAAGTCCTTTAAACAAGTGACCTTATACCAGAGGATTATACAAAACAGACCTATAAATACACACAGTCACCAACTCTGTGCCTGGCAAGGGCCTAGAAATATAATGACTGGCATAGGTTCACTCAATATGGCCACCGGTCCACCCATCATGGTACATTGACATTAATGAGAAAGGCTCTTCTAGTTATTCTATTTCTATGGGCCTAATAGCGCCAAGTACTGGAGTATAGACCCGACTGAAAACCTGGCCAGTAGATGCTGAGTACCTAGATACTATGATGAGATGTGTATATTGCTTTTTCCTAAATGCATTTCTGGCAATGTGCTTAACAATAACCTGGGCTTGACCCCTAAAGATATGATAGTAGACTAAGACTAACTACCTTGAGAGGAACCAAGATCTAAAGAAGGAGCCCATCCTCCTCTTGTTTGGCAGGTATATGTTAAAATAAAATTCTTACCAATTACGCTCATTATTATTTTTATTTTTGTGTGTTTACACTTCACATACTAGTTTGTTATTAAGGCACATGAAAGATCACAAGAAGGAATTTCTGCAAAAAATGCATTTTTGATGAAAACCCTTTTTTAAAAACTTTCAAATGACTGTCCTGTAAAGTAGTAACATCCGGCATGCGCCCCGTTCGCGTGCTGCGTCACATATGCCAACCTAGAACAGAGTCAATGTCGGCCCAGGCATGTCACTGCTGACACATCTACCATGTAGACCTATTCCTTCACTTTGGTAAAGACAATGGTCTGAAATCAAATAATGGAAAAGCCATGCATATCTACCTAGTGCACTAACTAATACCCTACCCTGAGTAGAAGTCAAGTCAACAGTCTAGAAGAGGAAAGTTGACCTTGAGCTTAAGCTGTGTCAGCATCAGTGTGTGTGTGTTAGTTTGTTGCGTGTGCGTGTGCGTGTGCGTTTACATGTGGGGTTTACTGTTCTCGCAAACCAACATGGGGAGAGAGAGAGAGACAGAGAGACAGAGATAGAGAGGGGGGAAGAGAGAGACAGAGATAGAGAGGGGGGAAGAGAGAGACAGAGATAGAGAGGGGGGAAGAGAGAGACAGAGAGACAGAGATAGAGAAGGGGGAAGAGAGAGACAGAGAGACAGAGATAGAGAGGGGGGAAGAGAGAGACAGAGATAGAGAGGGGGAAGAGAGAGACAGAGATAGAGAGGGGGAAGAGAGAGACAGAGATAGATAGGGGGAAGAGAGAGACAGAGATAGAGAGGGGGAAGAGAGAGACAGAGATAGAGAAGGGAGAGAGAGACAGAGATATCGAGGGGGAAGAGAGAGACAGAGATAGAGAGGGGGAAGAGAGAGACAGAGATAGAGAGGGGGAAGAGAGAGACAGAGATAGAGAGGGGGAAGAGAGAGACAGAGATAGAGAAGGGAGAGAGAAAGATACGTGGGGATGACAGGTAGAGCAGTCTCGGGCAGCAGTGAACAGTAAACAGAGAAAGATAGAGAGGGAGACCTTCAACAAACCTTCAACATGATGCAGATCTGTGTCTCCAGTCTATCTACTGTATCTGATCTGAGGGATTATTAGCCAGCCTGAAGCATTTACAACAAACACACTAAATGGGACTGTGTGCATGCAAGTGTGTGTGTGTGTGTGTGTGTGTGTGTGTGTGTGTGTGTGTGTGTGTGTGTGTGTGTGTGTGTGTGTGTGTGTGTGTGTGTGTGTGTGTGTGTGTGTGTGTGTGTGTGTGTGTGTGTGTGTGTGTGTGTGTTTGTGTGTACTGCTTGCCTCATTATTACAACAATGACAAACATCCTTCCATTATCAGAGCTCCCAATTCTCTTTAAAAAACAACAACTTGTGTGGCACATGGGGTTTCCACTTAACCTCCCGTCTGTTATTGGAAGACCTTTCTGTTACATCACAACATAGTGTTGTATCAACCACCATACAGAGAGGTATTTGTCAGCATGTGGAGTCACAGCTCCTGTGGAACTCTTGTGGACCTTGGCCAGGGATCACAGAGAGCAGGGAAGCAACCTAAGACATGTGGCTGGGAAAGGGTTGTGTGTGTGTGTGTGTGTGTGTGTGTGTGTGTGTGTGTGTGTGTGTGTGTGTGTGTGTGTGTGTGTGTGTGTGTGTGTGTGTGTGTGTGTGTGTGTGTGTGTGTGTGTGTGGAGGGGGGGAACGAAGACCCAATATGCATTGGCTCAGCATGAGAGAGACCTGTCAGTCAGTCAGGATTTCTTATAACATGTTATGTCATTGATATGACAGTCTTATGTATGACAGTCTTATGACAGTCTTATGTATGACAGTCTTATGTATGACAGTCTTATGTATGACAGTCTTATGTATGACAGTCTTATGACAGTCTTATGTATGACAGTCTTATGTATGACAGTCTTATGACAGTCTTATGTATGACAGTCTTATGTATGACAGTCTTATGTATGACAGTCTTATGTAACAGTCTTATGTATGACAGTCTTATGTAACCCTTATGACAGTCTTATGTATCACAGTCTTATGTATGACAGTCTTATGTATGACAGTCTTATGTAACCCTTATGACAGTCTTATGTATGACAGTCTTATGTAACCCTTATGACAGTCTTATGTATGACAGTCTTATGTAACCCTTATGACACAGGGTTCATAAAGTCTTACCTTTCCATCTGTTTGTTAATACATTTTTTTACTTGTCATATTTTATTTATATTCTTGGGCATAATTGACAGGCATTATTGACAGGCATTATTTACAGGCATTATTGACAGGCATTATTGACAGGCATTATTTACAGGCATTATTTGCAGGCATTATTGACAGGCATTATTGACAGGCATTATTGACAGGCATTATTGACAGGCATTATTTACAGGCATTATTTACAGGCATTATTGACAGGCATTATTGACAGGCATTATTGACAGGCATTATTGACAGACATTATTTACTGGCATTATTGACAGGCATTATTGACAGGCATTATTGACAGGCATTATTGACAGGCATTATTTACAGGCATTATTGACAGGCATTATTGACAGGCATTATTGACAGGCATTATTGTCAGACATTATTTACTGGCATTATTGACAGGCATTATTGACAGGCATTATTGACAGGCATTATTGACAGACATTATTTACAGGCATTATTGACAGGCATTATTTACAGGCATTATTTACAGGCATTATTGACAGGCATTATTTACAGGCATTATTGACAGGCATTATTGACATGCATTATTTACAGGCATTATTGACAGGCATTATTTACAGGCATTATTGACCGGTATTGTTAACAGGCATTATTTACAGGCATTATTGACCGGCATTGTTAACAGGCATTATTTACAGGCATTATTGACAGGCATTATTGACAGGCATTATTGACAGGCATTATTGACCGGCATTGTTAACAGGCATTATTGACAGACATTATTTACAGGCATTATTGACCGGCATTGTTAACAGGCATTATTTACAGGTCATTATTGACCGGCATTGTTAACAGGCATTATTGACAGGCATTATTGACAGGCATTATTTACAGGCATTATTGACAGACATTATTTACAGGCATTATTGACAGGCATTATTGACAGGCATTATTGACAGGCATTATTGTCAGACATTATTTACAGGCATTATTGACAGGCATTATTGACAGGCATTATTGACAGGCATTATTGACAGACATTATTTACAGGCATTATTGACAGGCATTATTTACAGGCATTATTTACAGGCATTATTGACAGGCATTATTTATAGGCATTATTGACATGCATTATTTATAGGCATTATTGACATGCATTATTTACAGGCATTATTGACAGGCATTATTTACAGGCATTATTGACCGGTATTGTTAACAGGCATTATTTACAGGCATTATTGACCGGCATTGTTAACAGGCATTATTTACAGGCATTATTGACCGGCATTGTTAACAGGCATTATTGACCGGCATTGTTAACAGGCATTATTGACAGACATTATTTACAGGCATTATTGACCGGCATTGTTAACAGGCATTATTTACAGGTCATTATTGACCGGCATTGTTAACAGGCATTATTGACAGACAGGCATTATTTACAGGCATTATTTACAGGCATTATTGACAGGCATTAATTTTAGGCATTATTGACAGACATTATTTACAGGCATTATTTACAGGCATTATTGCAGAGAATTGCTCTCTCTCCAGATGACTCCATGGAATGATTTACATTCCAAGCTGTCTGGTTTCTTTCATTATTGCAGTTGGTCCATGAATGAAGTGTTTTGTAAATTATCTAGTTTACTGGGCTGGGAACATTGAGTACCCAATGTTATTTTGAAGTGGCACTGATAGCCGTTTACTGGGCTGGGAACATTGAGTACCCAATGTTATTTTGAGGCGGCACTGATAGACGTTTTTATTGGTTGTGTGACACCATCAGAACAACAACCAACCAATCATGCGTACTTTCATGTCTCCCGACGAATGAGGGGATTCTACTTATGCCCTGGGCCTGCCCCGGGGTGAACAGGGTTAGCGTTGATTACATTCATTCTGGAACCAGGATCACTCCTGGAAATGAGCCAGGTGCCCCGTTTTGGCCGACCGCAAAGTTGTCTCGAAACAAAAGTGGCGAAGGTTAAGCAGGTGGAGTGATGAGTAGAGCTTTTACATGCAGACGGGTTTGCTTTTGATAAAAAGGCTTTATCTGCTTCCCAATGAAAACTAGTTACAAAAAAATCTAACATAGATTTGATGGAAACAATAAGTTTCTGAACGATGCATCATGCTGCTTTGTTGACAACATGAGCGAGTAGTGCAGATTACTGTTGGATTTAAGAAGGGAGCTCCTTCCTCACCGCTTTTCCCCATTCACGTCACAGGTCATAGCCCAGTGGACTTAATCGAACTCCCTCAAAGATTGCTGAATAATGTTGATTGAATTTTGAAGAGGCAATGCTTTCAAAAGAGTCACACATGCTCAACAACCTTTCTCACCCCCCTCAAACATATAAAACTACAATCATTTGTCATGGGATGCCCTTTTCTGACTGTAAACCGGTGGTAGAGACGTGAGGTTACAGTTTATGTCAGGATTTCACATGACAGTCAACAGCAAACAACACAATACAGAGAAAGGGTCTGTCCATGACAGTCAACAGCAGAGAAAGAGCCTGTACATGACAGTCAACAGCAGAGAAAGAGTCTGTCCATGACAGTCAACAGCAGAGAAAGAGCCTGTACATGACAGTCAACAGCAGAGAAAGAGTCTGTCCATGACAGTCAACAGCAGAGAAAGAGTCTGTCCATGACAGTCAACAGCAGAGAAAGAGCCTGTACATGACAGTCAACAGCAGAGAAAGAGCCTGTACATGACAGTCAACAGCAGAGAAAGAGTCTGTCCATGACAGTCAACAGCAGAGAAAGAGTCTGTACATGACAGTCAACAGCAAACAACATAATACAGAGAAAGTGTCTGTCCATGACATTCAACAGCAGAGAAAAAGTCTGTCCATGACAGTCAACAGCAGAGAAAGAGTCTGTACATGACAGTCAACAGCAGAGAAAGAGTCTGTACATGACAGTCAACAGCAGAGAAAGAGTCTGTCCATGACAGTCAACAGCAGAGAAAGAGCCTGTACATGACAGTCAACAGCAGAGAAAGAGTCTGTCCATGACAGTCAACAGCAGAGAAAGAGTCTGTACATGACAGTCAACAGCAGAGAAAGAGTCTGTACATGACAGTCAACAGCAGAGAAAGAGTCTGTACATGACAGTCAACAGCAGAGAAAGAGCCTGTACATGACAGTCAACAGCAGAGAAAGAGCCTGTACATGACAGTCAACAGCAGAGAAAGAGTCTGTCCATGACAGTCAACAGCAGAGAAAGAGTCTGTCCATGACAGTCAACAGCAGAGAAAGAGTCTGTACATGACAGTCAACAGCAGAGAAAGAGTCTGTCCATGACAGTCAACAGCAGAGAAAGAGTCTGTACATGACAGTCAACAGCAGAGAAAGAGTCTGTCCATGACAGTCAACAGCAGAGAAAGAGTCTGTCCATGACAGTCAACAGCAGAGAAAGAGTCTGTCCATGACAGTCAACAGCAGAGAAAGAGTCTGTCCATGACAGTCAACAGCAGAGAAAGAGTCTGTCCATGACAGTCAACAGCAGAGAAAGAGTCTGTACATGACAGTCAACAGCAGAGAAAGAGTCTGTCCATGACAGTCAACAGCAGAGAAAGAGCCTGTACATGACAGTCAACAGCAGAGAAAGAGTCTGTCCATGACAGTCAACAGCAGAGAAAGAGTCTGTACATGACAGTCAACAGCAGAGAAAGAGTCTGTCCATGACAGTCAACAGCAGAGAAAGAGTCTGTCCATGACAGTCAACAGCAGAGAAAGAGTCTGTCCATGACAGTCAACAGCAGAGAAAGAGCCTGTACATGACAGTCAACAGCAGAGAAAGAGTCTGTCCATGACAGTCAACAGCAGAGAAAGAGTCTGTCCATGACAGTCAACAGCAGAGAAAGAGTCTGTCCATGACAGTCAACAGCAGAGAAAGAGTCTGTCCATGACAGTCAACAGCAGAGAAAGAGTCTGTCCATGACAGTCAACAGCAGAGAAAGAGTCTGTCCATGACAGTCAACAGCAGAGAAAGAGTCTGTCCATGACAGTCAACAGCAGAGAAAGAGTCTGTCCATGACAGTCAACAGCAGAGAAAGAGTCTGTACATGACAGTCAACAGCAGAGAAAGAGTCTGTACATGACAGTCAACAGCAGAGAAAGAGTCTGTACATGACAGTCAACAGCAGAGAAAGAGTCTGTCCATGACAGTCAACAGCAGAGAAAGAGTCTGTCCATGACAGTCAACAGCAGAGAAAGAGTCTGTCCATGACAGTCAACAGCAGAGAAAGAGCCTGTACATGACAGTCAACAGCAGAGAAAGAGTCTGTCCATGACAGTCAACAGCAGAGAAAGAGTCTGTCCATGACAGTCAACAGCAGAGAAAGAGTCTGTACATGACAGTCAACAGCAGAGAAAGAGTCTGTCCATGACAGTCAACAGCAGAGAAAGAGTCTGTCCATGACAGTCAACAGCAGAGAAAGAGTCTGTACATGACAGTCAACAGCAGAGAAAGAGTCTGTCCATGACAGTCAACAGCAGAGAAAGAGTCTGTCCATGACAGTCAACAGCAGAGAAAGAGTCTGTACATGACAGTCAACAGCAGAGAAAGAGTCTGTACATGACAGTACAGAGAAAGAGTCTGTACATGACAGTCAACAGCAGAGAAAGAGCCTGTACATGACAGTCAACAGCAGAGAAAGAGTCTGTCCATGACAGTCAACAGCAGAGAAAGAGTCTGTCCATGACAGTCAACAGCAGAGAAAGAGTCTGTCCATGACAGTCAACAGCAGAGAAAGAGTCTGTCCATGACAGTCAACAGCAGAGAAAGAGTCTGTACATTGCAGTCAACAGCAAACAACACAATACAGAGAAAAGCATGACAGTGGGGTTGTATTACTGTTGGTAAAGTAAATAAGTAAGTAAGCAGCCCATAGGGCAGGAGCATAGATATCCCTTAACCTAAAATATATTATTATAAATACAGTTGATACAGGTTTTATAGACATTTTGTGTATAAATAGCCTCTAAAATATATAAAAACAGACCATAACTGTCTCAGAGGAGTTGGGTTAAATGCGGAAGTCAGATTTCAGTTGAATACATTCTGACTAGGTATCCACCTTTCCCTTTCAATGTTTGTTTTCTTGGAAAGCTGTTGTAATAAACTTTGTAATAATATGATACAGTGTCAGTACTTGTTGCATTTACAACTTGTCTCAGTACTACCATCAACTGATTTCAGCCATGTTATGGCTGAGGACTGACAGCATTTACAACTTGTCTCAGTACTATCATCAACTGATTTCAGCCAGGGAATGGCTGAGGACTGACAGCATTTACAACTTGTCTCAGTACTATCATCAACTGATTTCAGCCAGGGAATGGCTGAGGACTGACAGCATTTACAACTTGTCTCAGTACTACCATCAACTGATTTCAGCCAGGGTATGGCTGAGGACTGACAGCATTTACAACTTGTCTCAGTACTACCATCAACTGATTTCAGCCAGGGTATGGCTGAGGACTGACAGCATTTACAACTTGTCTCAGGACTACCATCAACTGATTTCAGCCAGGGTATGGCTGAGGACTGACAGCATTTACAACTTGTCTCAGTACTACCATCAACTGATTTCAGCCAGGGTATGGCTGAGGACTGACAGCATTTACAACTTGTCTCAGTACTACCATCAACTGATTTCAGCCAGGGTATGGCTGAGGACTGACAGCATTTACAACTTGTCTCAGTACTATCATCAACTGATTTCAGCCAGGGTATGACTGAGGACTGACAGCATTTACAACTTGTCTCAGTACTACCATCAACTGATTTCAGCCAGGGTATGGCTGAGGACTGACAGCATTTACAACTTGTCTCAGTACTACCATCAACTGATTTCAGCCAGGGAATGGCTGAGGACTGACAGCATTGTCTGTATGGAATGTTGGCATATTGTTAGTTAGGTTGAACAATTATTGGAATCATTCCACTTAAACTGACTGGCTAGCTAATAAACATACTGTGCAGAAAATCTTCAAATATTTGTTTTACACAATGTCATATCTCAGTACACAATGTATGTAGCCTGCTGTATGTAGCCTGCTGTATGTAGCCTGCTGTATGTTGCCTGCTGTATGTAGCCTGCTGTATGTAGCCTGCTGTATGTAGCCTGCTCTATGTAGCCCGCTGTATGTAGCCTGCTGTATGTTGCCTGCTGTATGTAGACTGCTGTATACTTAGATAAGTGTTTCTGACTTGAGTGAAACAAAGATCCCTTTAAAGCAACATCTATAATGCATATGCAGGGTCATCATATAGCTCTGTTATAGTGAGAGAGAAGCAGTTAGTCAGGAGACCTTCACTTCTACTATTAGTGTGACAGACACACCAACTTCCAACTCGCACTACTACTACTGGACTATAATTCTAAAGCTAATAATACTCTCTACTATTATACTATGGGACTATACTTCTAATACTAATAATACTCTCCACTATTATTACTACTGGACTATAATTCTAAAACTAATAATACTCTCTACTATTATAAAATCTTCAATACTAATTTGTTATTATTACTACTGACTATAATCTCTAAAACGAATAATACCTCCACTATTATACTACTGACTATAGCCTAATACTAATAATAGCCTCCACTATTATACTACTGGACTATACCTCTAATACTAATTGCCTCCACTATTATTACTACTGACTATAATTCTAAAACGAATAATACCTCCACTATTATACTACTGGACTATACCTCTAATACTAATAAGTACTATCCACTATTATACTACAACTATCCCTTTAATACTAATAACATCTATATTATACTACTGCTAGGGTCTAATACTAATAATACTCCACTATTATACTACTGGACTATACAGTTAATCTAATAAGACCTTCACTTCTACTATTACTACAGACTATAATTCTAAAACGAATAATACTCTCCACTATTATACTACTGGACTATACCTCTAATACTAATAATACTCTCCACTATTATACTACTGGACTATACCTCTAATACTAATAATACTCTCCACTATTATACTACTGGACTATACCTCTAATACTAATAATACTCTCCACTATTATACTACTGGACTATACCTCTAATACTAATAATACTCTCCACTATTATTACTACTGGACTATAATTCTAAAATGAATAATACTCTCCACTATTATACTACTGGACTATACCTCTAATACTAATAATACTCTCCACTATTATTACTACCGGACTGTAATTCTATAAAAACATAAAACAGCCCTATTTGGTAAAAGACCAAGTCCATATTATGGCAAGAACAGCTCTAATAAACAAAGAGAAACGATGGGTCATCATTACGACGGTTCATTAGAAAATAGAAACAATTACGAAAAACCCTTGATGAGAAGCTGTGTCAAAACTTTTGACTGATACTGTACATGTAACTACACTCTTGGAAAGAGGTGCTATCTAGAACCTTAAAGGGTTCTTTGACTGTCCCCAGAGGACAACCCTTTGAAGAACTATTTTTGGTTCCAGAGGGTTCTACATGAAACCCAAAAGGGTTCTACCTGGAACAAAAAAAGGCTACTCCTATGGGGACAGCCGAAGAACCCTTTTGGAACTCTTTTTTTCTAAGAGTGTAGGGATAAGGTGACTAGACAACAGGGTAGATCATAAACAGTAGCAGCTGCATCAGTTGAAATATGTATTGGTTTGTTTACTTTATTATGTAGGGGTTTTCCCACTCTAAGGCATGCACGCCAAATGGCACCCTATTCCCTATTTAGTACACTGCTTGTCACCAGGGCTCATAAGGCCAATTGGGAGGCACTTTGTGAGCCCAGATCAATCTCAGTGCAGATCTCCGTTAGTGTAGTTACTGTAAGTTCATGGTATCCGTGACCTCAAATCCTGTGGGAAGGAGCTTTGGTGTGTGTCCGTGCCCATGTGTGCACGTGTGTGCATGTGTGTGCACGTGTGTATATTAATGCGTGTCTGTGTTTGCATGTGCATGTGTGTGCAGTGTGTGCAGTGTGTGCAGTGTGAATGTTAGGAGTCATATTCTGGAGGCTCTAGCTGCAACATGCTGCTGTTTTCAGGTAAGAAAAGATCTCTTATCTCTAACACCACTATTGCTTCAGCAGATTCTCAGAACACACGCACGGACACACACACACACACGTACACATACACACACAGACAGGCTTCCTAATTGAATTTTAGAATTTCCCTGCACGGTGTCCCTCTCCATTAGCCTGTGTGCCGGCTGGGAGGAGTGTGTGTGAGAGTGTGTTAGCACCACACACACACACACACGCAGCACACACACACACTCTAACGGCCATGCCCCAGAGATACTCCTACCAGAAGAGGAAAGCCAGCACGGCAGCAGCTCGGAGGATGGAGAGGCGAGGCAGGGACTCTGGGAAGACCAACAACACCAACACTAGCCACAGCCACCGCTCCAAGAAGCTCGCCATGCTCTCCAGGTATGGAATCTGTTTGTAGCACACAGCTCGTCAGGCTGGTTGATTTGGTTAAAGCCAACGTGTAGCAGAATTACAGGATGCCTTTTTGGTTGGAATACTAGGTACAGTAGCAACGGTTGACCTTTCCTTTCCCCTTTACTCCTTCTTCTTCTTCTTCTTCCCTCCAGGTCCCTGATCCTCTGTCACTCCAGAGCCAGTGATGACTGCCCCAGTCCCGAAGAGAGACCGCCAGGGGAGGCCTGGAAGGGAGACAGGGGCTTGGGGAGAGATGGGAAGGGGAACAGGGAGGTGGAGAGGTCCCAGAAGAAGATCCAGGAAGGACCACAGGAGAGTGGAGGAACTATGCAGGCATCTACACAGCCACCCGTAGGGGCCATCAACACACTCAGGGCTACAGGAGAACACAAGAGGAATATGAGGAGGTCCTTCAGTATCAAGGTATGAAATGGGGTTATTTTCTTATCACATTATGGCGTTTTGTTTGGACATTTCAGTTATATATTACATCATAATGTAGCGCTAAGCCAACAGGGTTGCTGTTTGCAAAGTGGCATTAACAATGTATGTCTCCTGGTCCTGAATTATGACTGTTATGCACTAAGTGCTATCTTACTGTTTTTATCAATGCATTTGTAGGAATAATGTGAAAATATTTTTTTATGCACATAATAATTGTTAATGCACATCAAACACAGTATTACTTAACTAGGAGAACTATGATAAGAAGTCTTAATGAATCTGGAAAAACAATAAATGTATGTCAGTCCCCCAGGCAGTGTATTGGTCAGACATTTAGATCCTTTCTCAGCTGACAGCTAGGCATCAAGATGGATTAGCATACCGTGTTCAGGCTGTCACTGCTACTCCAAGAGGAAACAAGCTAAACACTCCGGCCTTCAAAAGCATATGACTTCCTTCTTGTTATGTGTGGTGGGTAGAGAGTGTTAGTTGCTCAAAAGGGGTCTGATACTCACTTGAAACACGGACATTCTCAAAAATCATGCATTGAAGGCAATGGGAGATTTGTGAGGGGGAAATGAATAATGCATGTCGATCTCAAGTTAGGTTTCGTCTCAATATGAAAAGCATTTAGGAGAAAAAATGTACAACACAGTATTATATCTGAAGATTGTGTCCAGAGTATGAAGAACTCTGGTCCTGCCCATAATGTAGTCTGGAATGTATTCCTCTAGTCATCTCTGTCTGGACTGTGTTTCTTGTGCAAATGCATAACAGCAATCACATGGCCTGTGTGTCAGAGGGCTGAGTGCTGCTGTTGGGCCTGTTTACCTCACACACAAAGACAGTGTTTGTTGTGAACCAGGGGAGGGAGAGAGGCATTAGGCCATAGTGGAAGTAGAGACATGTTAACTTGCTAACACAAGGCTATGAGGACATTGCACTGATGTCATAGAGCCTCGGGACAATGTGGCCATGTTCAAATAATGAATAAATGCACCCTTCGTTCCTTCATCCCTCCCCTATTTGAGGTTATGACTGGTCTGTTAGTCTTCCTCCTAGCTATGTGTTATAAGATAAAAGCCTCACATCTGTCAGTGGCTGTGAACTCACCTGGCTGATTCTATTTAGGCCAATCTTCAGCCAGATTGATGTCAGGAAGTAGTGTTCTGTAGCAGACTGATTCTGTTCAGGCCAACCTTCAGCCAGATTGATGTCAGGAAGTAGTGTTCTGTAGCAGACTGATTCTGTTCAGGCCAACCTTCAGCCAGATTGATGTCAGGAAGTAGTGTTCTGTAGCAGACTGATTCTGTTCAGGCCAACCTTCAGCCAGATTGATGTCAGGAAGTACTGTTCTGTAGCAGACTGATTCTGTTCAGGCCAACCTTCAGCCAGATTGATGTCAGGAAGTAGTGTTCTGTAGCAGACTGATTCTGTTCAGGCCAACCTTCAGCCAGATTGATGTCAGGAAGTACTGTTCTGTAGCAGACTGATTCTATTCAGGCCAACCTTCAGTCAGATTGATGTCAGGAAGTACTGTTCTGTAGCAGACTGATTCTATTCAGGCCAACCTTCAGTCAGATTGATGTCAGGAAGTACTGTTCTGTAGCAGACTGATTCTATTCAGGCCAACCTTCAGTCAGATTGATGTCAGGAAGTAGTGTTCTGTAGCAGAGCATAAATCAGAGTCCATGAATGAATGAACGCTACTTACTTCATCATTAGGATAAAATGAGGACAATGTCACAAGACAATGTGATCCTATGTACATTCAGAGAGAACCCCAAGGTTACTCTAAAGTTCATGAATGAATTCTACTCATCAACGTTAGGTGGATTCCATGTCAACTCATTAATAATTCATGTGTTGATACTGAAGTGGAAGGCTGTCATATAAAAACTGTCATACAAAAATCCTACTGTTGATTATGACAAGACACACCTGGTGGGTGAGACAGAGGAGAGAGCTTGTTAGTGTCCAACCGGTCACAAATTAATTGAGAAGTTTACATAGAAAAAAAGTATTGATTCGTTTTCAAATCAACCCCTGAACTGGCCTAGGAGAAATGGAATTGAGCCCAATCCTGCTACTCTGAGCTGACAGAAGGCTATGTCACAGGACAGTCGATAACAGACATTCAGATATATGGAAAAAGATCACAATTGAAACAAACATTGAGCAGACATTCAACTGTGTTTTTACATTGTTTTGTATTTCTATCCTGTGCCACATTAGAATGTGTGTTTAATACCTCTGGGTTGTTCTTTATATTCAGATAGAGATATACAGTGCCTTGCGAAAGTATTCGGCCCCCTTGAACTTTGCGACCTTTTGCCACATTTCAGGCTTCAAACATAAAGATATAAAACTGTATTTTTTTGTGAAGAATCAACATCAAGTGGGACACAATCATGAAGTGGAACGACATTTATTGGATATTTCTAACTTTTTTAACAAATCAAAAACTGAAAAATTGGGCGTGCAAAATTATTCAGCCCCCTTAAGTTAATACTTTGTAGCGCCACCTTTTGCTGCGATTACAGCTGTAAGTCGCTTGGGGTATGTCTCTATCAGTTTTGCACATCGAGAGACTGAATTTTTTTCCCATTCTTCCTTGCAAAACAGCTCGAGCTCAGTGAGGTTGGATGGAGAGCATTTGTGAACAGCAGTTTTCAGTTCTTTCCACAAATTCTCGATTGGATTCAGGTCTGGACTTTGACTTGGCCATTCTAACACCTGGATATGTTTATTTTTGAACCATTCCATTGTAGATTTTGCTTTATGTTTTGGATCATTGTCTTGTTGGAAGACAAATCTCCGTCCCAGTCTCAGGTCTTTTGCAGAGTCCATCAGGTTTTCTTCCAGAATGGTCCTGTATTTGGCTCCATCCATCTTCCCATCAATTTGAACCATCTTCCCTGTCACTGCTGAAGAAAAGCAGGCCCAAACCATGATGCTGCCACCACCATGTTTGACAGTGGGGATGCTGTGTTCAGGGTGATGAGCTGTGTTGCTTTTACGCCAAACATAACGTTTTGCATTGTTGCCAAAAAGTTCAATTTTGGTTTCATCTGACCAGAGCACCTTCTTCCACATGTTTGGTGTGTCTCCCAGGTGGCTTGTGGCAAACTTTAAACAACACTGTTTATGGATATCTTTAAGAAATGGCTTTCATCTTGCCACTCTTCCATAAAGGCCAGATTTGTGCAATATACGACTGATTGTTGTCCTATGGACAGAGTCTCCCACCTCAGCTGTAGATCTCTGCAGTTCATCCAGAGTGATCATGGGCCTCTTGGCTGCATCTCTGATCAGTCTTCTCCTTGTATGAGCTGAAAGTTTAGAGGGACGGCCAGGTCTTGGTAGATTTGCAGTGGTCTGATACTCCTTCCATTTCAATATTATCGCTTGCACAGTGCTCCTTGGGATGTTTAAAGCTTGGGAAATCTTTTTGTATCCAAATCCGGCTTTAAACTTCTTCACAGCAGTATCTCGGACCTGCCTGGTGTGTTCCTTGTTCTTCATGATGCTCTCTGCGCTTTTAACGGACCTCTGAGACTATCACAGTGCAGGTGCATTTATACGGAGACTTGATTACACACAGGTGGATTGTATTTATCATCATTAGTCATTTAGGTCAACATTGGATCATTCAGAGATCCTCACTGAACTTCTGGAGAGAGTTTGCTGCACTGAAAGTAAAGGGGCTGAATAATTTTGCACGCCCAATTTTTCCGTTTTTGATTTGTTAAAAAAGTTTGAAATATCCAATAAATGTCGTTCCACTTCATGATTGTGTCCCACTTGTTGTTGATTCTTCACAAAAAAATACAGTTTTATATCTTTATGTTTGAAGCCTGAAATGTGGCAAAAGGTCGCAAAGTTCAACGGGGAACAATACTTTCGCAAGGCACTGTATAATGGAAGAAGGAGAAACATTGAAGGGGATATAAAGAGGGGGTTCCTTGTGCTGCAGGTTACAGTTTTACCCACCAGCCCAGACTCACTGCACCCCACAGTCAGACTACAGCATTTTACCTCAAACAATGTGAAGCCATAGTGGGTGTGGGGCAATACCTTTACTATGGTTCCAAACATGGCTCCTGCATTTCATAACGACAATGTCTTGTTAGATTTAAGTTAATCATATGGTTCTCTTTAAAAAGGAGCCTAAACACACTAGTGGTTGACTCATAAAGTTAACTTACACACACTGTGGTACAGTTCATAGACCTATAAACGCTCTACTACTCTGCTATTTGTTCTGAAGCTGTCAACCCGTTAACTCAAGGTCTTGATTTGGTCATAAAGCTGGCTTTTATAACCCTGCATAGAGGTGCCCTTGTGTTGGCTCTGCTGGACTGGACTGTGTTGGTGTAAGAAAAGGCCAGGGGTGCCATATGTATCTAACGTCTCAGAGTAGGAGAGCTGATTTAGGATCAGCTTTGCCTTTTAGATCACGATGAATAAGATAATACAGATAGGGGTGACCTGATCCTAGATCAGCACTCCTACTCTAAGCTGCTCTATACATATGCAGTATATGTATAGTGTCCATAAAGTTGTACGGTGGCCCTAATGGTCAAATTAGCTTTGTTCCAGGCAATGTGTTGCCTTAACCCCTCTGAAGATCTATCCCAACTTCCCTGGTTTTACTTTCTGAACAAACATATTTTATGCTATCGGGATATGTTGAAACCATCCATATGAACCATTCAAATCAGCATAATGCGGCTTCATCAACTGAGTGCTAGCCTTTTCACATACTTGTATCACACCTTGACTTATAACACCCTTGTCTAATGAATGGCGCCGGAGAAGTAGGCTGACGTTTTACGTGTTCCTATCCATTTGTGTTTTTTTGTTTGTTTCTTTGTGTTGTTTGTAACTTATTTTGTATCTTAATTTGTACATAATGTTGCTGCTATCATCTCTTATGACCAAAAATAACTTCTGGACATCAGAACGGCGATTACTCACAATGATCTGGCAGAATCCTATTTTTCCTTTAACGAGTCTGACAAGCCCAACGCGAATGATATACAGCTTTCCCGGGAACAGCCCCAAATCCCCGTCATTTGCGCCAGAGGGCGGGCTGCCTTCTGAGAATTTGTAGGCGTTCGAAAAAACCACCACTGCCTTCCATTCTGCTAGCAAACGTGCAATCTTTGGAAAATAAAATAGATGACCTACGTGGAAGATTAAACTAGCAATGGGACATTCAAAACTGTAATATCTTATGCTTCACGGAGTCGTGGCTGAACGACAACATTATCGACATACAGCTGGCTGGTTATACGCTGTATCGGCAGGATAGAACAATGGCGTCTGGTAAGACAAGGGGCGGCGGACTATGTATTCTTGTAAATAACAGCTCATGCAGGGTATCTAAGGAAGTCTCAAGGTTTTGCTCGTCTGAGGCAGAGTATCTCATGATAAGCTGTAGACCACACCATCTTCCTAGAGAGTTCCTATATGTGTTTTTCGTAGCTGTCTACATACCACCACAGACTGAGGCTGACACTAAGACCGCACTCAATTAGTTGTATTCCATCATAAGCAAACAGGAAAACGCTCACCCAGAGGTGGTGCTCATAGTGGCCGGCAACTTTAATGCAGGGAAACTTAAATCGGTCTTACCAAATTTCTATCAGCATGTTAAATGTGCAACCAGAGGGAAAAAACTCTGGACCACCTTTACTCCACACACAGAGACACATAGACAACTCTGCCTCGCCCTCCATTTGGCAAATCTGACCATAATTCTATCCTCCTAATTCCTGCTTACAAGCAAAAATGAAAGCAGGAAGCACCAGTGACTCGATCAATAAAAAGTGGTCAGATGAAGCAGATGCTAAGCTACATGACTGTTTTGCTAGCACAGACTGGAATATGTTCTGGGATTGCTCCGATGGCATTGAACAGTACACCACATCAGTCATTGGCTTCATCAATAAGTGCATCGATGACGTCATCCTCACAGTGAACGTACGTACATACCCCAACCAGAAGCCATGGATGATAGGCAACTTCAGCAGTGAGCTAAAGGCTAGAGCTGTTGCTTTCAAGGAACGAGACCCGGAAGCTTATAAGAAATCCTGCTATGTCTTCCGACGAACCGTTAAACAGGCAAAGCGTCAATTCAGGACTAATATCGAATCGTACTACACCGGCTCTGATGCTCATCGGATGTGGCAGGACTTGCAAACCATACAGACTACAAAGGGAAGCACAGCCGAGAGCTGCCCAGTGAACCGAGCCTATCAGAAGAGCTATACTACTTCTATGCTCTCTTCGAGGCAAATAACACTGAAACATGCATGAGAGTACCAGCTGTTCCGGAAGACTGTGTGCTCATGCTCTCCACAGCCGATGTGAGTAAGACCTTTAAACAGGTCAACATTCACAAGGCCGCAGGGCCAGACGGATTACCAGGACATGTACTGCGAGCATGCGCTGACCACCTGGCAAGTGTCTTCACTGACATTTTCAACCTCTCCCTGTCCGAGTCTGTAATACCAGCATGTTTTAAGCAGACCACCATAGTCCCTGTGCCCAAGAACACTAAGGTAGCCTGCCTAAATGACTACCAACCCATAGCACTCACGTCTGTAGCCATGAAACGCTTTGAAAGGTTGGTCATGGCTCACATCAACACCATTATCCCAGAAGCCCTAGACCCACTCCAATTTGCATACCACCCCAACAGATCCACAGATGATGCAATGTCTATTGCACGCCACACTGTCCTTTCCCACCTGGACAAAAGGAGCACCTATGTGAGAATGCTATTAATTGACTACAGCTCAGCGTTCAACACCATAGTGCCCTCAAAGCTCATCAATAAGCTAAGGACCCTGGTACTAAACACCTCCCTCTGCAACTGGATCCTGGACTTTCTGACGGGCCGCCCCCAAGTGGTAAGGGTAGGTAACAACACATTCGCCACAGTGATCCTCAACACGGGCCCCTCAGGGGTGTGTGCTCAGTCCCCTCCTCTACTTCCTGTTCACTCATGACTACATGATCAGGCACAACTTCAAACACCCTCATTAAGTTTGCCGATGACACAACAGTGGTAGTAGGCCTGATCACCGACAACGACGAGACAGCCTATAAGGAGGAGTTCAGAGACCTGGCTGTGCTGTGCCAGGACAACAACCTCTCCCTCAATGTGATCAAGACAAAAGAGATGATATTAGACTACAGGAAAAAGAGGGCCGAGCACGCCCCCATTCTCATCGATGGGGCTGTAGTGGAGCAGGTTGAGAGCTTCAAGTTCCTTGGTGTCCACATCACCAACAAACTAACATGGTCCAAGCACACCAAGCCAGTCGTGAAAAGGTCACGACAAAACCTATTCCCCCTCAGGAGACTGAAAAGACTTGGCATGGGTCCTCAGATCCTCAAAAAGTTCTACAGCTGCACCATCGAGAGTATCTTGACTGGTTGCATCACTGCCTGGTATGGCAACTGTTCGGCCTCCGACCGCACGGCACTACAGAGGGTAGTGCATCCAGGACCTCTATACCAGGCGGTGTCAGAGGAAGGCCCTAAAAATTGTCAGCCACCCTAGTTATAGACGGTTCTTTCTGTTACCGCACTGCAAGCAGTACCGGAATGCCAAGTCTAGGTCCAAGAGGTTTCTAAACTGCTTCTTCCCCCAAGCCATAAGACTCCTGAACATCTAATCAAATGGCTAAACAGACTATTGCATTGTCCCCACCCCCTTTTACACACCTGCTACTCTCTGTTGTTATCATCTATGCATAGTCACTTTAATAACTCTACCTACATGTACCTCAATTATCTCGACTAACCGGTGCCCCCGCACATTGACTCTGTACCAGTACCCCCGCACATTGACTCTGTACCGGTACCCCCCTGTATATAGTCTCCACATTGACTCTGTACTGGTACCCCCCTGTATATAGTCTCCACATTGACTCTGTACTGGTACCCCCCTGTATATAGTCTCCACATTGACTCTGTACTGGTACCCCCTGTATATAGTCTCCACATTGACTCTGTACTGGTACCCCCCTGTATATAGTCTCCACATTGACTCTGTACTGGTACCCCCCTGTATATAGTCTCCACATTGACTCTGTACTGGTACCCCCTGTATATCAAATCAAATCAAATCAAATTTTATTTGTCACATACACATGGTTAGCAGATGTTAATGCGAGTGTAGCGAAATGCTTGTGCTTCTAGTACCGACAATGCAGTGATAACCAACAAGTAATCTAACTAACAATTCCAAAACTACTGTCTTATACACAGTGTAAGGGGATAAAGAATATGTACATAAGGATATATGAATGAGTGATGGTACAGAGCAGCATACAGTAGATGGTATCGAGTACAGTATATACATATGAGATGAGTATGTAGACAAAGTAAACAAAGTGGCATAGTTAAAGTGGCTAGTGATACATGTATTACATAAGGATGCAGTCGATGATGTAGAGTACAGTATATACGTATGCATATGAGATGAATAATGTAGGGTAAGTAACATTATATAAGGTAGCATTGTTTAAAGTGGCTAGTGATATATTTACATCATTTCCCATCAATTCCCATTATTAAAGTGGCTGGAGTTGGGTCAGTGTCAATGACAGTGTGTTGGCAGCAGCCACTCAATGTTAGTGGTGGCTGTTTAACAGTCTGATGGCCTTGAGATAGAAGCTGTTTTTCAGTCTCTCGGTCCCAGCTTTGATGCACCTGTACTGACCTCGCCTTCTGGATGACAGCGGGGTGAACAGGCAGTGGTTCGGGTGGTTGATGTCCTTGATGATCTTTATGGCCTTCCTGTAACATCGGGTGGTGTAGGTGTCCTGGAGGGCAGGTAGTTTGCCCCCGGTGATGCGTTGTGCAGACCTCACTACCCTCTGGAGAGCCTTACGGTTGAGGGCGGAGCAGTTGCCGTACCAGGCGGTGATACAGCCCGCCAGGATGCTCTCGATTGTGCATCTGTAGAAGTTTGTGAGTGCTTTTGGTGACAAGCCGGATTTCTTCAGCCTCCACATTGACTCTGTACCGGTGCCCCCCTGTATATAGTCTCCACATTGACTCTGTACCGGTACCCCCCTGTATATTGTCTCGCTATTGTTATTTTACTGCCGCTCTTTAATTGCTTATTACTTTTCTTTCTTATTCTTATTTGTACTGTATTGTTGGTTAGTGGCTCGTAAGTAAGCATTTCAATGTAAGGCGCATGTGACGAATAACATCTGATTTGATTTGAAGAAAACAAAGTTGAGCATGTTGGAGCCTCATCTCTCCTGGGACTGTATTGGAGCAGGAGAGTACTGTCCCTGCATAGATACCCCCCTTGTGCTAACTATCTGTCCTATTGGCACACAAGAATTCTACCCCTGCATAGATGCCCCCTTGTGCTAACTATCTGTCCTATTGGTGCAGGAGAGCAGTATCTGGAGGATGTGTGTAACGACGGGGGCGGGTGAGGAGGGTCTGGGCCGACAGACTGGCGATAGCAGCCCCCAGACGGAGGACAAAGAACCCAGTGTGGAGCGAGGGAGGAAGGGAGGAGGGGATGGACACAGGTAACAAGCCATACAGATATAAGCAGACTGCTATAGTGCTTTATTACTTGTTGTAAGCATGTCTGTGCCTTTAATGTTTTCTTAAAGGGACACGTCGGGATTATATCAATGAGGTTCTTTATATACACTATATATACAAAAGTATGTGGACACCCCTTCAAATGAGTGGATTTGGCTATTTCAGCCACACCCGTTGCTGACAGGTGAGTAAAATTGAGCACACAGCCATGCAATCTCCATAGACATTGGCAGTAGAATGGCCTTACTGAAGAGCTCAGAGACTTTCAATGTGGCACCGTCATAGGATGCCTGTAATGCTCCGGGTGTCGTGGGTGTGAAGTCAAATGCAGGAGACAGAGTTCAATGCTGTGCGTCTTTTAATAGCACCAACGCACCACAGGGTGTTCACAAAAGTTATGTTCCCAAAACACAGGGAATCAAAAAATACAATGGAAAAATACACGACCAGGCACTAACACGTACCTTTACAACAGAGCCGAAGGTTACAATGAAATAATCCCGCACAACAACCAGGCGGGCTGGCTGACTAATAAAGACAAACTAATTAACATAAACAGGTGCTACCACTAAACGCACAAGAGGGGGAGGAAAAACAATCAGTGGCAGTTAATAGGCCGGTGACGACGACCGCCGAGCTCCACCCGCCCGGGAAGGGGAAAAACCCTCGGTCGAACTCGTGACAATGCCATCTTTCCAACAAGTCAGTTCGTCAAATGTATCCCTTGCTAGAGCTGCCCGGTCAACTGTAAGTGCTGTTATTGTGAAGTGGAAAGGTTTAGGAGCAACAATGGCTCAGCCGCAAAGAGGTAGGCCACACAAGCTCACATAATGGGACCGCCATGTGCTCAAACACGTAAAAATCATCTGTCCTCGGTTGCAACACTCACTACCGAGTTCCAAACTGCCTCGGGAAGCAACGTCAGCACAATAACTGTTTGTCAGGAGCTTCATGGAATGGGTTTCCATAGCCGAGCAGCCACACACAAGCCTAAGATCACCGTGCGCAATGCCAAGCGTCGGCTGGAATGGTGTAAAGCTTGCTGACATTTGACTCTGGAGCAGTGGAAACGCATTCTCTGGAGTGATGAATTACGCTTCACCATCTGGTAGTCCAACTAATCTGGATTTGGTGGATGCCAAAAGAATGCTTCCTGCCCCAATGCATAGTGCCAACTGTAAAGTTTGGTGGAGGAGGAATAATGGTCTGGGGCTGTTTTTCATGGTTCGGACTAGGCTCCTTAGTTCCAGTGAAGGGAAATCTTAATGCTTCAGCATACAATGGCATTCTAGGCCAGTGGTTCCCAACTGCTTTGCTTACTGTACCACCAACTGCATTTTGCTCTGCCCGGAGGGCCCCTGAAACACCCCCTCATGTGCATTTTACCAGTAGACCTATGGTCTCATGAGTCTCTCATGTAACCCCTGAGGATAGGCCAAACCTAGTACCCCTGGTTGGGAACCACTGTTCTAGACGATTCTGTGCTTCCAAGGTTGTGGCAACAATTTAGGGAAGGACCTTTCCTGTTTCAGCATGACAATGTCCCCTTGCACAAAGCTTGGTCCATTCAGAAATTGTTTGTCCGTGTGGAAGAACTTGACTGGTTTGCACAGAGCCCTTACCTCAACCCCATCAAACACCTTTGGGATGAATTGGAACGCCGACTGCGAGCCTGGCCTTATCGCCCAACATCAGTGTCCGGACTCACTGAATGGAATGGAAAGGAGTGGCTGAATGGAAGCAAGTCCCAACAATGCAATGTTCCAACATCTAATATAAAACCTTCCCAGAAATGGGGAGGATTTTATAGCAGCAAAGAGGGGACCAACTCCATATTAATGCCCATGAATATGTAATGAGATGTTCAACGAGCTGATGTCCACATACTTTTGGTCATACTTCCCCAGAGTCAGATAAACTCATGGATACTATTTGTACGTCTCTGTGTCCAGCATGAAGGAAGTTAGAGGTACTTTTGCGAGCCAATGCTAACTAGCATTAGTGCAGTTACTGGAAGTCTATGGGGATCTACTAGCTTCATACTGGACACAGAGACATACAGATGGTATCCATGAGTTCATCTGATTCTGGGGAGGTGGATAAGGGGCCTCATGGCCAAAATCCAGAAGTATCCCTTTCAGGTTGATGATTATTATGTTATTGCTTTCTATGTAATACATTTTGAACGGATTCAACACGGCTGTTAGCATAGTGCATTATACCTGTCAGTTCATGGTTTTTCTAAGATGGCCGTACCAAGTCTTGTGTACATCAGTTTGGGGGAATGCATGCAGCAGATTGCCAAAGTGTACTGGCTAATGCACCCACACTGCCAAACAACACTGGTTATTTTGTTATGTTTAGTTCTCAGAGAAAAGCTTCTGTCTAACTGTGTCTTTCTTCCTGCCTCTCCTGGAGCAGTTACCTTCAGAGTACAGACAAGCTTGCACCTTTTAACGGACAGTGTCTGAACGGCCATGCCAGGACAGAGGGGGAGAGGCAGGCCAAGAACGGCCATGCTGCAAGGACAGAGGGGGAGGGAGGGAGGCATGCCGCCTCCAGGAACAGCCACATAACAGCCTACAGTGAGGTAGCACCACTCACATCCCACTTGTTCTGTTGCTGAAATGAAGAAAAAATAAAAATGTTGGCACTTCATACCAGACCTGGGTTCAAATAGTATTTGTTTTACTTCAAATACTTTGAGCCTGCTTGGAGTTCCATGCAGTGGGAGAGGTTTGCACTTGGGGACTATTCAAGTTTTTCCATAGACAACTGCTATGCTGGCCATTCTAAATGAATACATCCCATAATATGTTCCTGTGAGTCCCAAATGGCACCCTATTCCCTGTATCGTTCACGATTTTTGACCAAAATATTGACAATATAGAGAATAGGGTACCATTTTGGACCCTCACTATAATACAGATTTGACACTCCACCTGTGTTACAGTAGTTTATTCTCCGTCATCCCTCTAGCCACTAAGTCTGTGTGGGTCTGGCATTTCTTCACATGCTGTAGCCACATTCCCATCCTACACCCACCAGACACTGGTCCCAGACAACACTTGGCCCAGATGGAATCTGTGGGGCAGAATATCTGCGTTGCTTCAGAAATGGAATGAGTTGAAATGAAACCAAACGGTGCAGTAAAGCCTTCCTAGCCACAGTCACTGCACCGACACTATGCAGTATACTTGTACGGGATAAAGAGCTGCGTAGTAACATTGACAGAGACAGTTCCAAATGATCAATCAATCAAATTGATGAGGGCCCATCCTCATTTGGCTGAACAGTGTAGAAAAGAGTCTCAAAACAAAAATTGAATAGGAAGAGATTACTTACTTTGCAGTTGGCCATTTGGTGAAAAGGGAGAGAGAGATTACATTTCCCAGTAGGGTCATATCTCATGAATGGATATAGAGTGTGAGTTCTGGCTTAAGTGTACATTCTACTTCCCCCACTGCTGTTGAAGCAGCTTTCACACTACGTGGTAGGAAGGATCTCTCACATCTTCCTCCCTCATCCAATGTGTAATCATTTTACAGAGGTCGGACTGAGGACGTTGAAGCTCTCTCATGATAGGTCACACTATATCTGACCAAGCCAAGTCCCCATCTGTTTGAGATGATACAGAAGTCTCTACTGCAGAGACTCAGAGAGAGAGAGAGAGAGAGACAAAGGATGTGACAGAGAGAGAGACAGAGAGAGAGAGAGAAAAACAGAACGAGACAATAATTTGTGCCAGGTGTGATATCCCTCCTAAATAGTTTGGGATAATGTTCTTATCGACCCAGTAAGGCCAGCAGGCTAGTCTCTTTTTATTAGTATGTAACTGTTATGAAAGTTTTATTGTCAATTTGTTTTGTTTTTTAAATGCCACTTTAAATGTGTGGATACAATAAAGTCAGTAAAGTAAAATGTAGAGAGAGAGAGAGAGAGAGAGAGAGAGAGAGAGAGAGAGAGAGAGAGAGAGAGAGAGAGAGAGAGAGAGAGAGAGAGAGAGAGAGAGAGAGAGAGAGAGAGAGAGAGAGAGAGAGAGAGAGAGAGAGAGAGAGAGAGAGAGAGAGAGAGAGAGAGAGAGAGAGAGAGAGAGAGAGAGAGAGAGAGAGAGAGAGAGAGCAAGTGAGAAAGTGAGAAAGAGAGATACAGGCAGGGTGAGAGAGCGATACAGACAGAGAGGAAGAGAAGGGAGGGACAGACAGCAGGACAGAATGTCTAGAACATGTGACAACTTTGGACTCAACTGTTTCAGTCTCCTTCAAATCTTTCCTATAAGACTCCGTCCTGCCTCTAGCAGAGAAATAGCAGTGGTGAAAAAAGTACCCAATTTCCAATCCTGAGTAAAAGTAAAGATACCTTAACAGAAAATGACTCAAGTAAGTGAAAGTCGTCTAGTAAATATACTTAAGTATCAAAATAATTTATTGTTTTAAGGAAACCAGACCGACCCCCCCCACTCCAACACTCCAACACTCAGACATCATTTACAAATGAAGCATGTATGTTCAGTGGGTCAGCTAGATCAGAGGCAGTAGGGATGACCACGTATGTTCTCTTAATAAGTGAATTTGACCATTTTCCTGTCCTGCTAAGCATTCAAAATTAAACGAGTACTTTTTGGTGTCAGTGAAAATGTATGGAGTAAAAAGTACATTATTCTCTTTAGGAATGTAGTGAAGTAAAAGTAAAAGTAGTCAAAAATATGAATAGTAAAGTACAGATACACAAAAAACAACTTAAGTAGTACTTTCAAGTATTTTTACTTAAGTACTTTACACCACTGAGAAATAGTATGTTTTGTTATGGAGAACAAATTGAAAACAGGAAATTCAATAATCAAACCAGACTTCTCTAACTGAAGTGAGAAGGTGTTTAAATATATTAACTAATATATTCCAGCAATTAACCAAAAAGGCAATCAATGGCCAAATGCAGTTTTAGATATTTTAGTAGCTTATTAGTTCATTTTAATTCCACCAATTTCTTCCAAACATTTAAATATTATATTCACACGTTTTATTTGGAATAATTCTGAGTCTTACCCAATCAGTATAAGTTCTCTCCAATCACAGAAAGATTGGCACCTGTACAACATTAAATTCCATAACGATTCAACTTTGAGTCCTTTCTGTGTGTTTTTGTAGGAAAGCTCAACATGTGAGCAGCAGCCCCAGTCCCCTGGAGGTCTAACCCTGGCCCCCCTGCACTCGGCCCCCCTGTGCCTGGCAGACCCCCTGGCAGTGACCAACTACACAGAGACAGAACAAACTGGGAACAACAACCACCTTAAGGTATCAATTAGGACTCTTCTAAGTCCTCTTGATACACATTCACAGCCTGTTTGGTTCTGTGTATCTTCATTATCTTTAGGCTTTAACTTTGAAAATTGTTGTTTGAACGTCCATTTCCCTCCAAGAGTGGATGAATACCTTGGTTGAGTTCAGTAGGGCACATCATTGTAAAACGTTTTGAAACAGAAAACAAAACGTCCAGGTAGTCCATCCTTAGTCTGGGTACCAGTCTGTTAAGCTAACATTCTACTCCTCCAGGGTAGCACAGGACATGGAGTACATGGAGTGGAATGTAAGCGAAACAGACTGGCAACCAGCCTAGTCTGCCTCTGTTTCAGTGTGTTTTCCTCCGTTTGGTGCCTAATGAACATCACCCTGGTGTGTTGTGTGTTGTAGCTGGCAATCCCAGAGGTGAATGAGGACAGAGGTTGGGACACAGAGAGGAGAGGACATGGTCTTCAGGGACAGACGGTCTGCAAGAGGACCCGCTCCAACTCTACCAGTAACACACACACACACACACACACACACACACACACACACACACACACACACACACACACACACACACACACACACACACACACACACACACACACACACACACACACACACACACACACACACACACACACACACACACACACACACACACACACACACCAATATGGGCCCGTAAGGCAGTTGTCATGAGTTTCCTGTGGTACATCATTAGATACTATTACAGTTTTTTTCGATTGCTAAACGACAGTGGGCACAACTGGAGTCACATGTGCAAAACTCCAACTACAGTCTGCACTACCAACAGTCACCTGAGCTAAACAGTTCACATCACCTGCAAAACTCATTCCAAGCAACACAACTCTTAACACATGGCTCAAAAGACGCTCAGTGCAGCCAAACACTATGCACAACCCTCACTGAGATAACACACACTGTCACTCAGAACACACTGAGAGTAAAAACACTAGCATCAAACACCAATACAGAAAATACAAACTTTTCATCTTTACAGTTTGAACAATTTCAGTGACTTCATACAAAGTAATATTTTCTTCAAAGAAAAGAGTGACATTCTTTCACATGATTTATTAAAATGTTTAGAACATAACAATTCTTTAAGGTAAATGAAAATTAGCAGTTTGCTTCAATAGTCTGTAGTAATTTACAGAATTACAGTAATGAGAAAAAAAGGTAGAAACTAAAAGTACATACTGTAATTCAAACAAATAATTGAGGGGCTAATCCTGCCTATCTCTAGCATCAGGCCACAGGTTTTCTTCAACATCACATCTAATGTTTTCTCTTGCCATGCACCTGGGGAAGAACCTTCTGGAGTGCCTTATCCATCCCTGGCAGTCCTCTGGACTCGTGTCCTCACATCTGGCACGCATGGCTTCCAAAAGAGACATTTGGTCATGTGGGTGGAGACCAAACACTTTCCACCTCCAGGCAGAGAAAAACTCCTCTATTGGGTTGAGGAAGGGTGAATATGCAGGTAGAAAAACTCCTCTATTGGGTTGAGGAAGGGTGAATATGCAGGCAGAAAAACTCCTCTATTGGGTTGAGGAAGGGTGAATATGCAGGCAGGTACAAAACCATACATCTGTGATGTGCTGCAAACCAATCTGTGACAGCTGCTGAGTGGTGAAAAGCAACGTTATCGCAAACTATGACAAACACTTGGGGGTTTCTTACTGGCTCCCCCTGTTCTGCTGGCACCAGCTGAGCATAGAGCTGTTCTAGGAAAGCTATAAGCCTTTCTGTGTTGTATGGGCCAATGAGTGGTGTGTTGAGAAGCAAACCATCATTGGCCATTGCAGCACACATGGTGATATTTCCCCCCCTTTGGCCTGGAACCTCCACAGTGGCCCTTTGACCTATAACATTCCTTCCTCTGCGCCGTGTTTTGGCAAGGTTAAATCCAGCTTCATCGATAAATACAAATGAATGTGGTCTTTCCAGTACTTCCACCTCCATTACTCTCTGAAAAACAGTAAGTGCACAGTTTTACTGTAGAAATGCTAGTGTTTTTTTTTACTGTAAATATTTTGTATAGCTGTGTACGTAACCTCAGACGTCTTACCTGGACATATTGGTATCTTTGCTCTTTTACCCGTTCACTGTTTCTCTCAAACGGTACAGTGTATAACTGTTTCATTGTAACTTGGTGTTTCTTTAGGACTCGAGCAATAGTTGTTGTGCTGACAGAATTAACATGTTCAAATATATCATTATCAGCCATCACTCTATCTTGAATCTCCCACAGTTTTATTGCATTGTTGACAACAACCATGTCAACAATAGCATTTTCCTGCGCATCTGAAAATATTTGTCCTCTTCCCCCTGTTGGGGACAGCCTTTGGGTCCTGTTGTAAAAATAATATATTTTACAGTCAAACTTACTGTAATATATATCTGTGTAAATATTCTATAATTGCAATACAAAATAGATTCCTGTAATGTTTTCATTTACTGTAAGGATGTAACTCTCACCTGTTTGCATGATGGAACATTCACATTACAGATGCCACTGTGGATCTTTGCAGATTGGGTTGCACCCTCAACCCTGCCTCTCTCAATGAGAAACCATGGTTCACGACATGGTCTATAAGTGTAGCCCTTATTTCATCTGGAATAACAGCTCTTTGTCTTCTTCGTCTTCCTCCACGCATCCGCCCTCTCCCTGCCACCCTTCTCCCTCCACAAACCCATCTTCCTTGTTCCATTTCCAAAATGAGTCTTTCTGAGCTCTACCTATATATACTGTAATATGTGTGTGTGTTCACTAACAAGTATAAAACAAGACACCTGCTTAGCCTTTCAGCTGAAATTGCAATCAGCAGTGTTTGAAAGGCACAAGGCTGAAATCTATTCCGTTTTGAATGTGTGGTTCACAGTTTTGACAGCAGTGTGTTAGCATTTGAACAAAGTGCTGTAAATCCACAGTGTTGTGCAGGTTGTGTTTAAAGTCATGGGATAAGTGTGTAGAGTTTTGAAAACTGTGTTCAAGCAATGAAAAACGAACTAGAGTTTGGTCCACATGAACTGCTGCTGTGCAGACTGTGGTTAGAGTTTTGCACATGTGACTCCAGTTGTGTCCACTGTCGTTTAGCAATCGAAAAAAACTGTAAGTGATTTCCTTCCTTTCCTACAAGAACATGAGGACATCATCATCTCTAACTGGATGTTGAGTTTGTCACATCCTGTACAGATGTTTTCTAAACTCTGGAAATGACTAAATATAATGATGCTTTAAATTGACCTGGGTATGTTTTGTAAGTCACTTGTTTTAACAAATTTCATTCCTTGCTGTGTGAACAACTAGCCTTTCCCTGTTTTGACCTGCTTTTGTGATGAGTAACCAAGCCTCTTGTTAGCTCCCAGAGAAAATGTCGTAGGCTTTAGCTCACTGGGCTAATGTGGTATTGAGGGAAGCAGATAACCCAGGTTCCATACAGTTGGTGTCTGGGGTTTTTGCTTGGTCTCTGGATAGTATTGAATCACATGCCATTGTATTGAATTGTGCTCAGGTGTCCATCCATACTGGATTGGAGACCTGGACACCATTATCCTGAAGACGCCTGAGCTTTGCGGGAGCAACACCCACGGAACCGTCGGTGTCTTTGGCCGCAGGAAGTCCCAGTCCCAGCAGCTGGAGTTTCCTCACAACCCCAACCAGGTGTGTGTGTGCGCCTGTCTGCCTACCTGCCTTGAGAGTTTCTGTACCTGCAAATGCTCTGATTACAATGAATCCAGATTGGTACTGACTTGTTACATTCCTGAGATTTCTACGGTAGCTGCTGCTCCCATTGCCCTGTTTGTTCAATTTGAGTTCTCATGCAGACAGCAGGCTTTTCAAAAAAGAATAAACGTTTTGATTCAATTCAGTTCTTGGAAGGGGACTAAACAATTTCCTATTTTTTCATTATAATCATGACATAATTCAATTATTCGCTCATACAGTGAGAGACCGTCAGAGTGAGACAGAGAGAGGAGAAAAATATGTATTTCTGTTCAGAACGTCAGAACAATACGAAAAGAAGAGAGATTAAAAACAGGTGTAGAAATCACTTCCAAAAAGCATCTGGAACTAGTCAACTCAATTTGTCAGCCTTCTTCCTGCTTAGCAGAACTTGGCTAGCGAGCGAGGAAAAATGTGTGTGTGTGAAACCAGTGTGTGTGTGTGTGTGTGAAACCAATGTATGTGTGTGTGTGCGTGAGGCCTCTCCTCACGTGTGTGTGGAACCTGACTGAGGGTGTTGTCTCCCGTCTGTCCCCCTCCTCCCCCTTCTCCTCCCCCCTCCCCAGCCCGTTCCCCGTCCCTCTCGCTCTCTTAGCTCCGCCCATCTGGTCCACTCCTGCAGTAACGTCCAAGCCTTCATCATCTGTAACATCGTGCTGATGAAGGGCCATGGCAAGGTAATTATGCAGCACGTTTGAACATCTGCTCCAGGAGCTTGAACGCAGCCCGTGGCCCTGAGGCTAATCCATAATAAAGCATCATGTTTGCTCTACCATGGAGTACTATGGAGTAGCATCCAATCTTTAAACATACTAGTGATGAGTTGTTGCTTTGGCCCTGGGTTTTCCTTGACCATATAACCTAATGGGAAAACTCCTAGTTACATTTAAGCCCACCCCCTCAGTGCTATTGGCCAGGTTAATATTTTTTGTTACCAGAAATGAAACTACAAATGACCTCTTTAAAGGGGGTGAATACTCCTCCTTAAAGGTGCAATCTGTAGTTTCAAGTCTCTCCTAACTGTTGTATTGTCCCATGCAGGGTCTGGGGTTCAGCATTGTGGGGGGCAGGGACAGCATGTACGGACCCATGGGTATCTACGTCAAGACCATCTTCGCTGGAGGGGCCGCGGCTGCAGATGGCAGATTACAAGAGGGTAAGAGGAGAACGAGAGACTCATTGCTTTTGTTAAAATGGTACTACAACAACAGAGTTGATCTCAGTCCAACACTAACATACACAAAAGCCTACACACACCCTGTAGCCTTCCTGGACTGCTGGACCAGTGTTGGTGACCACTGTCTTAGATCTATACACTATGGCATATGACTCGAATAGCCGCCCCGGAGCACTCACTTCCGTCATCATGAAGTGCTTTGAGAGAATAGTCAAGGACCATATCACCTCCACCCTACCTGACGCCCTAGACCCACTCCAATTTGCTTACCGCCCCAATAGGTCTACAGACGACACAATCGCAATCACACTGCACACTGCCCTTACCCATCTGGACAACAGGAATACCTATGTAAGAATGCTGT
>NW_026290602.1:320000-340000 GCF_023373465.1 Oncorhynchus keta
TCCTCCCTCTCTCCCTCTCCATCCTGCTCTACTTCTCCCTTTCCCTCGCCTTCTCCTTCTCCCTCTCTCCCTCTCCTTCCCACTCTACTTCTCCCTTTCCCTCGCCTTCTCCCTCTCCTTCCCACTATACTTCTCCCTCTCCCCTCCACAGCAGATAAAGAAGGGTCTGTTGACTCTGGTGGTGAGGACCAGCCTGCGTGTCGGCGCCCTCTGTGGCCAGGCAGCGGTAGCACAGCTGTGTCGGTCTCGCTCTCTCAGCTCCAGTACTGGCATGTCCAGGGTCAGCACTGAAATGGGGGACTACAATTACCTCAGTGGTGTCACCACAGCCAACACACACACCAACACCGTACCTCAGCCACCTTTGGCCAAACCCCGAGATCGTGTCATGATGGAGATCACCTTGCATAAAGGTCAGGGGTCAAAGATAAGAAGTTCTACGTTGCCTTATGACTTGGACCTAGAGCATCTAACATACACAATGTCCTATCTGTCTTCCTGTGTGTGTGTGTGTGTGTGTGTGTGTGTGTGTGTGTGTGTGTGTGTGTGTGTGTGTGTGTGTGTGTGTGTGTGTGTGTGTGTGTGTGTGTGTGTGTGTGTGTGTGTGTGTGTGTGTGTGTGTGTGTGTGTGTGCGTGCATGTGTGTTTGTGTAGAGGCTGGTGTGGGGCTGGGCATTGGGCTGTGTTGCGTGCCGTCTGGAGATGGTTGCCGTGGCGTCTATATCCACACCCTGTCCCCTGGGTCGGTGGCACACATGGACAGTAGACTCAGGTAAGGATTAAAGAAACATTCTGTAAATGCTGAATACACATAGCCTGGGTACCAGTCTGTTTGTGCTAACGTTCCACACCTTGTCATGAAAAGGAGTCTCTTACCTCAATACACTTCCCAACTTCCTTATTCCCTGGCTGTGGTCCCATTCTTTACCGTCCCACCAAGTGTCCACTTGTACCCTCACTATCATGGATTTTGAAAGGAATCGATGTCGTGGAAACTCCCTCCAGCCATGCTTGCACTAATCCAATGTATTTCAATGCATGAGAGAGGGAGTGAACGAGGAGACTCTGGAGAGGACATTACATAACCACCCTTCATTAGTCATTTAGCAGACTGACTCATCCAGAGCAGTTTATTGTTGACACATAGTCTGTGCATATGCTCAACTTGAATCAGTTAATGTACTTTAATTTCCACACTCACTCTCCATCTCACCCTCCCCTCTCTCTTTCCCCGCTTCTCTCTCGTCCCCTCCCCTCTCTCTCCCCCTCCAATCTCTTTCCTCCTCCCCTCTCTCTCCCCCTCACCCCTCTCTCTCCTCTCTTTCCCCCTCCCCTCTCTCTCTCCCTATCCTCTCTCACACCCTCTCTCTCCCCCCTCTCTAATCCCTCAACACTCCCTCTCCCCTTCACCTCTCTCTCTCTCCACCTCCACACTCTCTCCCCCTCCCCTCTCTCTACCCACCTCTCTCTAACCCCCTCCCCCTCACCTCTCTCTCTAACCCTCCCCTCTCTCTACCCACCTTTCTCTAACCCCCTCCCCCTCACCACTCTCTCTCCCCTTCCCCTCTCTCCCCCGCTTTCCTCTTCTAGATGTGGAGATGAGATTATGGAGATCAACAACACAGTGGTGTACAACATGGTACTGAATGATGTGTACACGGTTCTGAGTCAGTGCTCCCCCGGGCCAGTCCAGATCATCATCAGTCGACACCCTGACCCCAAAGTAAATACCCCATTTAACCTTATATACACACCCTGTCTGACCTTATATACATACCCTGTCTGACCTTATATACACACCCTGTCTGACCTTATATACACACCCTGTCTGACCTTATATACACACCCTGTCTGACCTTATATACACACCCTGTCTAACCTTATATAACCTTATATACACACCCTGTCTGACCTTATATACACACCCTGTCTTATATAACACCCTGTCTAACCTTATATACACACCCTGTCTGACCTTATATACACACCCTGTCTAACCTTCTATACACAACCTGTCTGACCTTATATACACACCCTGTCTGACCTTACATACACACCCTGTCTAACCTTATATACACACCCTGTCTAACCTTACATACACACCCTGTCTAACCTTCTATACACACCCTGTCTGACCTTATATACACACCCTGTCTAACCTTATATACACACCCTGTCTAACCTTATATACACACCCTGTCTGACCTTATATACACACCCTGTCTAACCTTATATACACACCCTGTCTAACCTTATATACACACCCTGTCTGACCTTATATACATACCCTGTCTGACCTTATATACACACCCTGTCTAACCTTATATACACACCCTGTCTGACCTTATATACACACCCTGTCTAACCTTATATACACACTAACCTGTCTGACCTTATATACACACCCTGTCTAACCTTCTATACACAACCTGTCTGACCTTATATACACACCCTGTCTGACCTTACATACACACCCTGTCTAACCTTATATACACACCCTGTCTAACCTTATATACACACCCTGTCTAACCTTCTATACACACCCTGTCTGACCTTATATACACACCCTGTCTAACCTTATATACACACCCTGTCTAACCTTATATACACACCCTGTCTGACCTTATATACACACCCTGTCTAACCTTATATACACACCCTGTCTAACCTTATATACACACCCTGTCTGACCTTATATACACACCCTGTCTGACCTTATATACACACCCTGTCTAACCTTATATACACACCCTGTCTGACCTTATATACACACCCTGTCTAACCTTATATACACACCCTGTCTGACCTTATATACACACCCTGTCTAACCTTCTATACACAACCTGTCTGACCTTATATACACACCCTGTCTGACCTTACATACACACCCTGTCTAACCTTATATACACACCCTGTCTAACCTTACATACACACCCTGTCTAACCTTCTATACACACCCTGTCTGACCTTATATACACACCCTGTCTAACCTTATATACACACCCTGTCTAACCTTATATACACACCCTGTCTGACCTTATATACACACCCTGTCTGACCTTATATACACACCCTGTCTAACCTTATATACACACCCTGTCTGACCTTATATACATACCCTGTCTGACCTTATATACACACCCTGTCTAACCTTATATACACACCCTGTCTGACCTTATATACACACCCTGTCTAACCTTATATACACACCCTGTCTGACCTTATATACACACCCTGTCTAACCTTCTATACACAACCTGTCTGACCTTATATACACACCCTGTCTGACCTTACATACACACCCTGTCTAACCTTATATACACACCCTGTCTAACCTTACATACACACCCTGTCTAACCTTCTATACACACCCTGTCTGACCTTATATACACACCCTGTCTAACCTTATATACACACCCTGTCTAACCTTATATACACACCCTGTCTGACCTTATATACACACCCTGTCTAACCTTATATACACACCCTGTCTAACCTTATATACACACCCTGTCTGACCTTATATACACACCCTGTCTAACCTTCTATACACACTCTGTCTGACCTTATATACACACCCTGTCTGACCTTATATACACACCCTGTCTGACCTTCTATACACACTCTGTCTGACCTTATATACACACCCTGTCTGACCTTATACACACTCTGTCTGACCTTCTATACACACTCTGTCTGACCTTATATACACACCCTGTCTAACCTTATATACACACCCTGTCTGACCTTATATACACACCCTGTCTGACCTTATATACACACTCTGTCTGACCTTATATACACACCCTGTCTAACCTTATATACACACCCTGTCTAACCTTATATACACACCCTGTCTGACCTTACATACACACCCTGTCTAACCTTATATACACACCCTGTCTGACCTTATATACACACCCTGTCTAACCTTATATACACACCCTGTCTAACCTTATATACACACCCTGTCTGACCTTCTATACACACTCTGTCTGACCTTATATACACACCCTGTCTGACCTTATACACACTCTGTCTGACCTTCTATACACACTCTGTCTGACCTTATATACACACCCTGTCTGACCTTATATACACACCCTGTCTGACCTTATATACACACCCTGTCTGACCTTATATACACACTCTGTCTGACCTTATATACACACCCTGTCTAACCTTATATACACACCCTGTCTAACCTTATATACACACCCTGTCTGACCTTACATACACACCCTGTCTAACCTTATATACACACCCTGTCTGACCTTATATACACACCCTGTCTAACCTTATATACACACCCTGTCTAACCTTATATACACACCCTGTCTAACCTTATATACACACCCTGTCTAACCTTATATACACACCCTGTCTGACCTTCTATACACACCCTGTCTGACCTTATATACACACCCTGTCTGACCTTATATACACACCCTGTCTAACCTTATATACACACCCTGTCTGACCTTATATACACACCCTGTCTGACCTTATATAAACACCCTGTCTGACCTTATATACACACCCTGTCTAACCTTATATACACACCCTGTCTGACCTTATATACACACCCTGTCTAACCTTATATACACACCCTGTCTGACCTTATATACACACCCTGTCTAACCTTATATACACACCCTGTCTAACCTTATATACACACCCTGTCTGACCTTATATACACACCCTGTCTAACCTTATATACACACCCTGTCTAACCTTATATACACACCCTGTCTAACCTTATATACACACCCTGTCTAACCTTATATACACAACCTGTCTGACATTCTATACACACCCTGTCTGACCTTCTATACACACCCTGTCTGACCTTATATACACACCCTGTCTGACCTTATATACACACCCTGTCTGACCTTATATACACACTCTGTCTGACCTTATATACACACCCTGTCTGGCCTTAATTATTGGTGGCGCAGTGGTCTAACACACTGCCTCTCAGTGCTAGAGGCGACACTACCGACCCTGGTTCAATCCCAGTCTGTATCACAGCTGGCCATGATCGGGAGTCTCATAACGTGGTGCACAATTGGCCCAGTATCGTCCGGGTTGGGGGAGGGTTTGGCTGGGGTAGGCTGTCATTGTAAATAAGAATTTGTTCTTTAATGACTTGCCTAGTTCAATAAAGGTTAAATTAAAATATGTAAAATATACTGTACACACACTGTCTGGCCTTAAATAAACTAGTTTACTGTGGTACAGATGCACATGTGTGTAGTGTTGGGGAGGGAGTGTGTTGATTTTTGTGGTGAGTATGTGTGTTTGTGTTAAATGCAATGTGCCTGTGTGTATCTTTAGGTGTCAGAGCAGCAGCTGAACGATGCCATAGCCCAGGCTGTAGAGACCAGCCAACTAATGCAGGACGCCAGTCAGTGGAGTATAGATGGTAACAACCTTTATTAACTCAGTGGAGTAACAACCTTTATTTACTCAGTGGAGTATAGACGGTAACAACCTTTATTAACTCAGTGGAGTATAGACAGTAACAACCTTTATTAACTCAGTGGAGTATAGACAGTAACAACCTTTATTAACTCAGTGGAGTAACAACCTTTATTTACTCAGTGGAGTATAGACGGTAACAACCTTTATTAACTCTGTGGAGTATAGACAGTAACAACCTTTATTAACTCAGTGGAGTATAGACAGTAACAACCTTTATCAACTCAGTGGAGTATAGACAGTAACAACCTTTATCAACTCAGTGGAGTATAGACGGTAACAAACTTTATCAACTCAGTGGAGTATAGACAGTAACAACCTTTATTAACTCAGTGGAGTATAGACAGTAACAACCTTTATCAACTCAGTGGAGTATAGACAGTAACAACCTTTATCAACTCAGTGGAGTAACAACCTTTATTAACTCAGTGGAGTATAGACAGTAACAACCTTTATTAACTCAGTGGAGTATAGACGGTAACAACCTTTATCAACTCAGTGGAGTAACAACCTTTATTAACTCAGTGGAGTATAGACAGTAACAACCTTTATCAACTCAGTGGAGTATAGACAGTAACAACCTTTATCAACTCAGTGGAGTATAGACGGTAACAACCTTTATCAACTCAGTGGAGTATAGACAGTAACAACCTTTATTAACTCAGTGGAGTATAGACAGTAACAACATTTATTAACTCAGTGGAGTATAGACAGTAACAACCTTTATTAACTCAGTGGAGTATAGACGGTAACAACCTTTATTAACTCAGTGGAGTAACAACCTTTATTAACTCAGTGGAGTATAGACAGTAACAACCTTTATCAACTCAGTGGAGTATAGACGGTAACAACCTTTATCAACTCAGTGGAGTATAGACAGTAACAACCTTTACCAACTCAGTGGAGTATAGACAGTAACAACCTTTACCAACTCAGTGGAGTATAGACGGTAACAACCTTTATTAACTCAGTGGAGTATAGACAGTAACAACCTTTACCAACTCAGTGGAGTATAGACAGTAACAACCTTTATTAACTCAGTGGAGTATAGACAGTAACAACCTTTATCAACTCAGTGGAGTATAGACGGTAACAACCTTTATCAACTCAGTGGAGTATAGACGGTAACAACCTTTACCAACTCAGTGGAGTATAGACGGTAACAACCTTTATCAACTCAGTGGAGTATAGACGGTAACAACCTTTACCAACTCAGTGGAGTATAGACGGTAACAACCTTTATCAACTCAGTGGAGTATAGACGGTAACAACCTTTATCAACTCAGTGGAGTAACAACCTTTATTAACTCAGTGGAGTATAGACAGTAACAACCTTTATTAACTCAGTGGAGTAACAACCTTTATTAACTCAGTGGAGTATAGACGGTAACAACCTTTATCAACTCAGTGGAGTAACAACCTTTATTAACTCAGTGGAGTATAGACAGTAACAACCTTTATTAACTCAGTGGAGTATAGACGGTAACAACCTTTATTAACTCAGTGGAGTATAGACAGTACCAACCTTTATTAACTCAGTGGAGTATAGACAGTAAAAACCTTTATCAACTCAGTGGAGTATAGACGGTAACAACCTTTATCAACTCAGTGGAGTATAGACAGTAACAACCTTTATTAACTCAGTGGAGTATAGACGGTAACAACCTTTATCAACTCAGTGGAGTATAGACGGTAACAACCTTTATCAACTCAGTGGAGTATAGACAGTAACAACCTTTATCAACTCAGTGGAGTATAGACAGTAACAACCTTTATCAACTCAGTGGAGTATAGACAGTAACAACCTTTACCAACTCAGTGGAGTATAGACAGTAACAACCTTTATTAACTCAGTGGAGTGTAGACAGTAACAACCTTTACCAACTCAGTGGAGTATAGACAGTAACAACCTTTATTTACTCAGTGGAGTATAGACAGTAACAACCTTTATTAACTCAGTGGAGTATAGACAGTAAAAACCTTTATCAACTCAGTGGAGTATAGACAGTAACAACCTTTATCAACTCAGTGGAGTATAGACAGTAACAACCTTTACCAACTCAGTGGAGTATAGACAGTAACAACATTTATTAACTCAGTGGAGTATAGACAGTAACAACCTTTACCAACTCAGTGGAGTATAGACGGTAACAACCTTTATTAACTCAGTGGAGTATAGACAGTAACAACCTTTATTAACTCAGTGGAGTATAGACAGTAAAAACCTTTATCAACTCAGTGGAGTATAGACGGTAACAACCTTTATTAACTCAGTATAGACAGTGGAGTAACAACCTTTATCAACTCAGTGGAGTATAGACAGTAACAACCTTTATTAACTCAGTGGAGTATAGACGGTAACAAACTTTATCAACTCAGTGGAGTATAGACGGTAACAACTCAGTTTAGTCAACTCAGTGGAGTATAGACAGTAACAACCTTTATCAACTCAGTGGAGTATAGACAGTAACAACCTTTATTAACTCAGTGGAGTATAGACAGTAACAACATTTATTAACTCAGTGGAGTATAGACGGTAACAACCTTTATTAACTCAGTGGAGTAACAACCTTTATTAACTCAGTGGAGTATAGACGGTAACAACCTTTACCAACTCAGTGGAGTATAGACAGTAACAACATTTATTAACTCAGTGGAGTATAGACGGTAACAACCTTTATTAACTCAGTGGAGTAACAACCTTTATTAACTCAGTGGAGTATAGACAGTAACAACCTTTACCAACTCAGTGGAGTATAGACAGTAACAACCTTTATTTACTCAGTGGAGTATAGACAGTAACAACCTTTATTAACTCAGTGGAGTATAGACAGTAAAAACCTTTATCAACTCAGTGGAGTATAGACAGTAACAACCTTTATCAACTCAGTGGAGTATAGACAGTAACAACCTTTACCAACTCAGTGGAGTATAGACAGTAACAACATTTATTAACTCAGTGGAGTATAGACAGTAACAACCTTTACCAACTCAGTGGAGTATAGACAGTAACAACCTTTATTAACTCAGTGGAGTATAGACAGTACCAACCTTTATTAACTCAGTGGAGTATAGACAGTAAAAACCTTTATTAACTCAGTGGAGTATAGACAGTACCAACCTTTATTAACTCAGTGGAGTATAGACAGTAAAAACCTTTATTAACTCAGTGGAGTATAGACGGTAACAACCTTTATTAACTCAGTGGACTATAGACAGTAACAACCTTTATCAACTCAGTGGAGTATAGACAGTAACAACCTTTATCAACTCAGTGGAGTATAGACAGTAAAAACCTTTATTAACTCAGTGGAGTATAGACAGTAACAACCTTTATCAACTCAGTGGAGTATAGACAGTAACAACCTTTATCAACTCAGTGGAGTATAGACAGTAACAACCTTTATTAACTCAGTGGAGTATAGACAGTAACAACCTTTATCAATTCTCAGCTCGTTCAGCGACACCAGACGATAATGCACCACATTACCTTCTGTAATATTACTGCATTGTGTTTCATCAGGATAATTGAATGTCTCTCACGTCCTTTCTCTTTCTCTCACCTACCTACCTACCTACCTACCTACCTACCTACCTACCTACCACCCACCCACCCACCCACCACCCACCCACCCACCCACCCACCCACCCACCTACCCACCCACCTACCACCCACCTCCACCCACCTACCACCACCTACCTACCTACCTACCTACCTACCTACCTACCTACCTACCTAACTGGTCTCTCTCTGTGACCTCTTAACCCCAGGCCTGCGTAGGTCTGACCCCTGCTCCCACTCCAGAGGGAAGTGTGAGCGCTGTGTGGCGAGGAACTTCAGCCAACTGACTGCCCGGCGAGCCCAGAAGAACATGACCCGCTCCTGTAGTGACAGTAACACATACAACCAGAACCACCATCATAACCATCAGCACAACCGCTGCCCCGGACCAGGAACCAACCTGGTTAATGGTCAAAACCTGACTATACCCAACCACAACCACAACATGCACCATAATCTGATGGAAAGGGTCCACAGCCTCGACATCCCCATGGTAACTCAACATAACCAAGCATCCCAGATTAATCTGTCATGGTTCTAGAGGTTCAAATACCTCTATGTCTCATTGGTGTTGGAGTTCTAGGGGTCATGGTTCTAGGGTCCTTATCCGTCTTGATCTCATGGTTCTAGGGGTCCACGCCTGAGCCCTGGTGTGATAACAGACTGTCTGCATTGGTCTACCCTGTCCCTGATGACGACTATAACGTCCCCTACAACTCCCCAGCAGCCAACCTCTCCGGCCAGCGCACGTTAGACCTGGCCACAAGGGGAAATAAGGTAGCTTAACTCCAGACGTTTCCATACAAGCTTTTGGAAGGACACACTTTAGGCACCAAATGGAAGAATAATGCACTGAAACAGGCTGGGACTACCTGGACTTGTCCAATAAGAAATGTTTATGTAACACATATTTTCCTAATCTGACCCTAGAACAGACCCAAAGACCTGGCACCTCCAAGGAGGTACTGCCGACACCAGGACGTCACTAGTGAGGAGGGGGCCCCTGGGGGCCTGCCAGACTCCAAGGTTTCCAGTAGAGGTTCCCCTGTTAAAGAGGACGGATGGAGCCCCACACATACCAACTGTCAGGTATTTTTTAATTTTTTTATTTATCCGTTATTTTACCAGGTAAATTGACTGAGAACACATTCTCATTTTCAGCAACGACCTGGGGAATAGTTACAGGGGAGAGGAGGGGGATTATTGAGCCAATTGTAAACTGGGGATTATTAGGTGACCGTGATGGTTTGAGGGCCAGATTGGGAATTTAGCCAGGACACCGGGGTTAACACCCCTACTCTTACGATAAGTGCCTTGGGATCTTTAATGACCTCAGAGAGTCAGGACACCCGTTTAACATCCCATCCGAAAGACAGCACCCTACACAGGACAGTGTCCCCATTCACTGCCCTGGGGCATTGGGATATTTTTTAGACCAGAGGAAAGAGTGCCTCCTAATGGCCCTCCAACACCACTTCCAGCAGAATCTGGTCACCCATACAGGAACTGACCAGGACCAACCCTGCTTACCTTCAGAAGCAAGCCAGCAGTGGTATGCAGGGTGGTATGCTGCTGGCTTGGTAGGGAGACAACATTATTTACACCTATTTACAATGATAGTCTGGTTTCTCCCATTTGGAGCCTTATGAACACAACCCACTAATGCAGAGAAGGACAGCATCTGACATAATCTCACTGTTTTTCTATTTTTTTGTTCCCAAGTAATATGCTTAAAGATGCTGAATTTACTAAGTATACACTTATCTAACCAGGCATATTGACTTAAACATGTATTACTGTGGATGGATGGATGAATAGGTATATTGTAAGCAGGTTTTTAACTTTTTTTAAATAATGAATTTGAATCGATGGATCAAAGTAATGTAAATATCGATGCATCTCAACAGGACATTAGCAGTATGATATGACTGGCTGTCATTCATACTGCCGTACATCTGAGGAAGAGCTAGACTGCATGCTTCTATTGCCCATAAATGGTAGCTACTGTAGGGGAGAAGGGGGCGTGATCAAAATCTCTGTAAAACAGAGTTGCGTCGTCTCCATGCATCAGACATCAGCTGTGGTTGAGACACATCACTCTGTTTTGCAAAGTTTCTTCAGCTTGCATATTCTCTGAAACCACAATTGTCTGTGAAGCTGATCTGCTGAGCTGGGTCGACTTCATTAAGGCATGCAACGGAAACGCCTTAATACGAAAATTACCGTTTCTTATTGGACAAGTCCAGGTCATCCCTCCCTGTTTCTTCCATTTGGTGCCTAATGAACACAACAGGACAATGTGATGGACATTTTTATGTTTGTGCTTTTCTATAAACCAATTTCTATGTTCTCTGTTTGTGCTTTTGTGTAAACCAATTTCTATGTTCTCTGTTTGTGCTTTTGTGTAAACCAATTTCTATGTTCTCTGTTTGTGCTTTTGTGTAAACCAATTTCTATGTTCTCTGTTTGTGCTTTTGTGTAAACCAATTTCTATGTTCTCTGTTTGTGCTTTTGTGTCAACCAATTTCTATGTTCTCTGTTTGTGCTTTTGTGTAAACCAATTTCTATGTTCTCTGTTTGTGCTTTTGTGTAAACCAATTTCTATGTTCTCTGTTTGTGCTTTTGTGTAAACCAATTTCTATGTTCTCTGTTTGTGCTTTTGTGTAAACCAATTTCTATGTTCTCTGTTTGTGCTTTTGTGTAAACCAATTTCTATGTTCTCTGTTTGTGCTTTTGTGTAAACCAATTTCTATGTTCTCTGTTTGTGCTTTTGTGTAAACCAATTTCTGTGTTCTCTGTTTGTGCTTTTGTGTAAACCAATTTCTGTGTTCTCTGTTTGTGCTTTTGTGTAAACCAATTTCTGTGTTCTCTGTTTGTGCTTTTGTGTAAACCAATTTCTGTGTTCTCTGTTTGTGCTTTTGTGTAAACCAATTTCTGTGTTCTCTGTTTGTGCTTTTGTGTAAACCAATTTCTGTGTTCTCTGTTTGTGCTTTTGTGTAAACCAATTTCTGTGTTCTCTGTTTGTGCTTTTGTGTAAACCAATTTCTATGTTCTCTGTTTGTGCTTTTGTGTAAACCAATTTCTATGTTCTCTGTTTGTGCTTTTGTGTAAACCAATTTCTATGTTCTCTGTTTGTGCTTTTGTGTAAACCAATTTCTATGTTCTCTGTTTGTGCTTTTCTATAAACCAATTTCTATGTTCAATCAAGTTCCTGATTAAACGAATCCTCACTATCAGTATCTGCAATTTGGCAGAACGCCCAGAACCTTGTTTAGAGAAATGATATCTCACTTTCAAGGTATCAGCTTAGAGAAGAAGCCTCATGAGGTATTGGTCTGTCACATGCATGAAACAAACATGAATTATGAATGATGAATAAGCTAAATCATGCAAATATAACTTGTCAGTACATACGGGAACTAATGGGACTGCCCTGTTAGAGCTCACTTCAGATTACTACTATATGTATCTAAGTCTGACTGGGACCTGTCCAACCTGCTGACAATAAAGAGTGATTCACTTCAGATTGCTACTATATGTATCTAAGTCTGACTGGGACCTGTCCAACCTGCTGACAATAAAGAGTGATTCACTTCAGATTACTACTATATGTATCTAAGTCTGACTGGGACCTGTCCAACCTGCTGACAATAAAGAGTGATTCACTTCAGATTGCTACTATATGTATCTAAGTCTGACTGGGACCTCTCCAACCTGCTGACAATAAAGAGTGATTCACTTCAGATTGCTACTTACTATATGTATCTAAGTCTGACTGGGACCTGTCCAACCTGCTGACAATAAAGAGTGATTCACTTAAGATTGACTTTGACTTCCCTGTGTAAGAATTTCCACAATTACAACATTAGACATTCGTGCAGAGAAGGGTAACATTAGACATTAGTGCAGAGAAGGGTAACATTAGACATTAGTGCAGAGAAGGATAACATTAGACATTAGTGCAGAGAAGGATAACATTAGACATTAGTGCAGAGAAGGATAACATTAGACATTAGTGCAGAGAAGGATAACATTAGACATTAGTGCAGAGAAGGACAACATTAGACATTAGTGCAGAGAAGGATAACATTAGACATTAGTGCAGAGAAGGATAACATTAGACATTAGTGCAGAGAAGGATAACATTAGACATTAGTGCAGAGAAGGATAACATTAGACATTAGTGCAGAGAAGGATAACATTAGACATTAGTGCAGAGAAGGGTAACATTAGACATTAGTGCAGAGAAGGATAACATTAGACATTAGTGCAGAGAAGGATAACATTAGACATTAGTGCAGAGAAGGATAACATTAGACATTAGTGCAGAGAAGGACAACATTAGACATTAGTGCAGAGAAGGAACATTAGACATTAGTGCAGAGAAGGACAACATTAGACATTAGTGCAGAGAAGGACAACATTAGACATTAGTGCAGAGAAGGATAACATTAGACATTAGTGCAGAGAAGGATAACATTAGACATTAGTGCAGAGAAGGATAACATTAGACATTAGTGCAGAGAAGGATAACATTAGACATTAGTGCAGAGAAGGATAACATTAGACATTAGTGCAGAGAAGGATAACATTAGACATTAGTGCAGAGAAGGACAACATTAGACATTAGTGCAGAGAAGGATAACATTAGACATTAGTGCAGAGAAGGATAACATTAGACATTAGTGCAGAGAAGGAACATTAGACATTAGTGCAGAGAAGGATAACATTAGACATTAGTGCAGAGAAGGACAACATTAGACATTAGTGCAGAGAAGGAACATTAGACATTAGTGCAGAGAAGGATAACATTAGACATTAGTGCAGAGAAGGATAACATTAGACATTAGTGCAGAGAAGGATAACATTAGACATTAGTGCAGAGAAGGATAACATTAGACATTAGTGCAGAGAAGGACAACATTAGACATTAGTGCAGAGAAGGGTAACATTAGACATTAGTGCAGAGAAGGATAACATTAGACATTAGTGCAGAGAAGGGCAACATTAGACATTAGTGCAGAGAAGGACAACATTAGACATTAGTGCAGAGAAGGATAACATTAGACATTAGTGCAGAGAAGGACAACATTAGACATTAGTGCAGAGAAGGGTAACATTAGACATTAGTGCAGAGAAGGATAACATTAGACATTAGTGCAGAGAAGGATAACATTAGACATTAGTGCAGAGAAGGATAACATTAGACATTAGTGCAGAGAAGGACAACATTAGACATTAGTGCAGAGAAGGAACATTAGATATTAGTGCAGAGAAGGAACATTAGACATTAGTGCAGAGAAGGACAACATTAGACATTAGTGCAGAGAAGGGTAACATTAGACATTAGTGCAGAGAAGGATAACATTAGACATTAGTGCAGAGAAGGATAACATTAGACATTAGTGCAGAGAAGGATAACATTAGACATTAGTGCAGAGAAGGACAACATTAGACATTAGTGCAGAGAAGGAACATTAGACATTAGTGCAGAGAAGGATAACATTAGACATTAGTGCAGAGAAGGATAACATTAGACATTAGTGCAGAGAAGGATAACATTAGACATTAGTGCAGAGAAGGATAACATTAGACATTAGTGCAGAGAAGGGTAACATAAGACATAGACACTGTTTTTATTTTTCTCTGTTTGTAAGCAATATGCTAAAACATGCTGAATTGACTAAATACAGTATACTAATATAATTTGCCTGTAACTAATGTGTATTGTCCCATGTGTTGTTTCTGCATCCACACCTACATGCTTCCAGCTGGTTAGCAGTGTGTACAAGGCTTTGAGAAAGATCATAAGGCTACTGTGTAGAAATGTACGTGGAACCGTTTCATACTCCTGAATGTGGGTCGGTGAATGTTTTGCATGGAGATGACTTTGGACTGAGAATGGTGCTTTTTCATGAACATACCAGTCATACCTTTACATTTTTGTTTACAGAATGTCGTACATTCATGCCTTTGAATGGGCATGGATGGACAAATATGACACCTCTTCCCTATGTATCCTGTCCCTGAAACATCCAACCTTAAACCTGTCTCACAATGCAAGCTTTTATAGTAAGGATGGCTTCTCTCCGTTCTGGAAGTATTTGCTTGTGTGTTTGTAAGTGACTCACCTGTAATTCTGGAGGATGCTTGTGTTATACCCACATCAGGCATGAAGCTATTGGATATCATAGAATGGCCTTGCCTTGGCACTGTGTGTGATTCAGTTATGTTCTGCATCTGGTCGTTGTGAGTGTGATGGATGGATGCATGTCTATGTGAAGTGGTGGAGGGTAACGGGCGGTAGTAAATGCAGGGTGAATTACTACACCGTTCTGCGGTCAGAGGCTGAGTGGTGCGCTCAACGTTTTAACTTCCTGTTTATCTGTGTTCCAGGAAGTAGAGAGTGAGAGAGAAAGAGAGAGAGAAAGAGAGCGAGAACACTCAGGGGGAAGTGGAGAGACTCTCACCCACTCAGAGGCTCGCTCTGCTGTCATCACTGACTGCCCTCGATATTCATCCTGCACAGAAGACAGACTACATACAGGTATCGTATGGGAACCTCAATACTTTTTTTGTCATTCTCATTCAATTTCCAAAAATGTATGAGTACACCATTTGCAAATACAGAGCTAACAGTCAAATATACAGTTATTTGAGACACCTATAGGGGCCATTTTCAGTTTGTTTTCTGAAAGACAACATGTTATTTAGTTGTGAACGCCATCTTTAGGATCATTTGTTACATTGTGACGTTTAATGGCAACACAACTTACTATATACCATTATTAGTAAAGCAGAAAGCTGTGCAGGTATGAATGCATTATTTTAATGAGGGCAGTGTGAGTCTAGCTCCTTATGAAGTACTTGTATCTCTCCTCCTCTTAGACTGTTTCCTGTGTTGTCTGTGTTCAGGTGCTGAATCTGCCTTCCACCTCTGCTCCCAGAGTAAGAGGCTGGGCCTGAGGAGGCAGGACCGCGTGGAGCAACTCCCCCCAGAAAAGCTTCACGACCCCTGGGTTAGGATCTCCGACAGCGCCCCTGATCTTGGAGGTCCTGAAGACCCCCATCAGAACCAGAGTCTGACTCATCCGAGCACACACCGTCACAACACACACTCCCACAGTAGCACACACCAACAACAAACACACCATCTCAGCTCACACCACGACGCCACACACACTCCATCCCAAACCGACAGACACCCCAACGACACACACTCCCCAGTCGCCATGAGCCAACCGAGTGAGTTTTCCGAGCTTCCTGAACTCAACTGTACTTCCACCCACCACACCGCCCCAGACTCCACCACCCCCTCCACCCCTGCCTCCCTAATCTCCACCCCCAGCCCAAGGACTGAGGACCCCCCAGGGGTGAGGAAGGGCCCCCCAGTTGCCCCCAAGCCTGTGTGGAACCGTCAGAGCCTCAGGAGTATTAGGAATGGGAGGCCCCAGGCTGAGCTGGCCAAACCCCTGGACATCAGAGGCGGTGGAACGTACGTAGTGTTTCTCCATAACATTTCTCCTTTATCTTGTGTTTTATGCAAATGTAGCGGAGGCGGTTCAGTCTTGCCTGAGATCTGAAGACTTGTGTTAGCGTTTAAAGTGTAGGCTTTTATTTCAGTCGGTTGAGATGGTATTGAAGGGTATAGGTAACCTGGATTTGATTCCCAGTCTGTCCATCTAGTATTGTGTGTTCATGAGTTATAAGCCAACAATAATTTCTGTCTCATGTAAGTTATCCAGGTGGATGGACAATAACATTTAAAAATGTGTATTTCAACAGCACCTTCGGGGTACGTCTGCGGCCCACCTCCTCTACAGCCCAGCTGTCAATCAAGCAGAAGATCCATTCATTTGAGACCTTCTCTAGTCCTGAGGGTAAGGGTCAGGAGATGGAGGGCAACAACAGGAGGCCCCTAGCCCCCTCCACTCCCCTCCCTCTGAAGGACAAGGCACCCGTCAGGAGTGACCCCCCCCTCTTAGAGGAGAATGGCACAATCCAAAATGACATGGGCAAAGGAGCCAAAGTGACCTCTCCAATCCCTGACGAGGAGCAGGACAGGAGGATGTCCTCTTTTCCCCCTGGAGCCTCTCCTCACTCCATCCTTCCGCCCTCTCCTGCCTCCCAACCTTCTCCTCCTACCTGCTTTTCTCTTCTTCCGACCCCCCACCCTACCTCGGAGTTCCAGACCCCAGTGGATAAGACAACAGACCCCAATGCAGAGATCTCTGACTCGCCATCCCCCGAGGACACCACCACCTCCCCATCCACCCTAGAGGCACCTCTCCCCGAGGCCGAACCAGAAACAGAGCCCCTGGATGGGGCTGTAGAGTCCTCCATCTCCCCCTTGGGCCCGGTGCCCAGGAGGTCCAGCAGCTCCAAGGGAGAGAGCTTTGGTCCACTACAACCACCAGAGGAGGAGGGAGACCAGAGCCATGCCCAGGCTCAGGGCAAGCAGGCCAGCCTGCGGACACGTAGCCTGCACCTGCCTACCTCTCCCTCCCCAGATGGGTCAACAACTCTACAAGGACTGGAGGGAGAGAGCCTGGGGAAGATACTTTCCTTCAGTAACCAGGTGCGTCTTTGGTCCACACTTTACATTACATCACATCGCCCAAGTGTAAATTGTAAAATGTCCAATTTAACTGAAGAAATGTATGAAATGTCACCTAAGTGTCATACCAGTTGAATGACCCATGTAATTACTCTGTAACAGGTTCATGCAATACGTTTGTAACTGTCATTTAGTGTGTGGATTGTGTGCACCTGCGACACTTGGCAATAGTTTGTTGGGAAACAATATAATTGATATAATATAATCTTATATTTCATTATATTCTTACTGTAAAATATATGTGTTTTGACTGTGGTAAGAGCACAGGAATATAAGTGTCTTGTCTGCTAAATGAACAAATGAACTTACAGGCCATCCCACTTGCACAGACGTCAATTTAACGTCAATTCACCATCTGTAACGTGGGAATGACGTGGAAACAATGTTGATTAAAACAGTGTGTGCCCAGTGGGATGCCAGTCTAAGCACCGTAACATAGTCAACTCAGCTGTTCTGTTCTTTTTCATTTGTTTTTCCCTCCATTTTCTTAGATAAAAGGCCAATTATTATCATATAATGTTGTGAACAGATAATGGTTCATTATGTTGATTAATGTCCTTGAGATAATAATAATGAATAATTACTACAGTGTAGGCTGCTGATGGGAATGAGTGTCAGCAGACATTTAATTTGAAGTCAATTCGCCCGGTTGGGATTTTTCAATTTATTGTGGATTAATTGGATAATTATTTTAGACTATTATCGAAAGAACACGTGACAGTTCTTTCACCCATGGTGTAAGAAGGTGCTATAATGGCCTCTTGAGGTGGGATGAAGGGTAGAAAATAACAGCAGAGCCCTAACCACAACATGTGTTATACTCTGCTCTGCTCTACTCTTATCTGCTCTACTATACTCTGCTCTGCTCTTCTCTTCTCTACTCTCTACTCTACTCTACTCTACTCTACTCTACTCTACTCTACTCTACTCTACTCTACTCTGCTCTTCTTTACTCTGCTCTACTCTTATATACTCTACTCTACTCTGCTCTACTATACTCTGCTCTACTCTTATCTGCTCTACTCTACTCTACTCTACTCTAATCGTATCTGCTCTGCTCTACTCTACTGTACTCTACTCTACTCTGCTCTGCTCTACTTTACTCTACTCTACTCTACTCGTATCTGCTCTGCTCTGCTCTACTCTACTCTTATCTGCTATAATCTACTCTGCTCTATCTACTCTTATCTGCTCTGCTCTACTCTTATCGGCTCTGCTCTACTCTGCTCTGCTCTACTTTTTTCTGCTTTACTGTACTCTTATCTGCTCTACTCTGATCTCCTCTCTTCTGCTTTACTCTACTCTTATCTGCTCTACTCTGCTCTACTCTGCTCTGCTCTACTCTTATCTGCTATACTATTCTCTATTCTATTCTTAACTGCTCTACTCTGCTCTGCTCTACTATTAACTGCTCTGCTCTGCTCTCTACTCTATTCCAGGTTTCCCATGCCCTGATGCGTTCCATGCACTCCCTGCTCCCCTCCCTCTGTCCTACTAGGCCGGGTAACCCCGGGTCAGATCCACCCCCTGCATCCCCTCTAGTCTGCAGCCCGGAGGAGCCCGACCCGGCCCAGAACACTCCCCTCTCCCCTGGCCCCGACAGCAATGAGAATAGCTTCTCTGTCAGGTAAAAACTCTCTCAAAACATCAACATACAGCATAGACCGGGGTTGGGGTCAATTCCATTACAATTCAATCAATTCAGGAAGTAAAAGGAAGTTCCTATTCCAGCTTTCCTCAATGCTTCTCTATGAGAAGAATTTCAAATTGGAATTCAGTTTACTTCCAAAACTGATGTAATTGAAATGGAATTGGCCCTTACCCTGGTATATACAGCATATTCACTGTTTCAATGACTGATACCAGACAGGCATACACATGCTACCTCTCAGGTGATTGGATGAAAAGGTATAAATATACACTGATTTCACAAGAGCTGATAGAAGTCTAGTATGTCTATGGACCTACACTGTAGTAGTGCTTGCTATGAAAAACGTAAGATAGCACTGCTCCCTGGAAGTCAGATTCTGTAAAGTAGAGATGGCATTATATATTATCAGATGGAACAGGCATATTTTAGATCAAATCTTTTCTGTATTTTGTCCCTGCTTCACAGGGCTTAATGCAATCATGGCAGTATCATCTTTAGTAAGAGGAAGTATGAACACAGGAAGTGAACAAACAGGAAGTCACACGTGTTATTTCTGTTCTGAGATATGTCATTATGTCAAAAGTGTTAATCTGACTGAAATCCTCTCAAAGTTTAGTCTGTAACAGATTGACCAGACTAAAACACAACTCTCTATTTAGTTTTCATACAGTGAAATGCATGATTAT
>NW_026290602.1:342500-442500 GCF_023373465.1 Oncorhynchus keta
TGTCTGTTTGTGTGTGTGCGTGTGTGTCTGGTGTGTGTTTGTGTGTGTCTGGTGTGCGTTTGTGTGTGTTTGTGGGTGTCTGGTGTGTGTCTGGTGTGTGTGCGTGTTTCTGTTTGTGTGTGTGTGTCTGTGTGTGTGTGTGTGTGTGTGTGTGTGTGTGTGTGTGTGTGTGTGTGTGTGTGTGTGTGTGTGTGTGTGTGTGTGTGTGTGTCTGGGACACTTGGTCCCCTCTCTCACAGACATACAATCATCTGGAAACTGTCAACAACAGCTGGGGTTTAATAATCAAACTGAGATATCTCTGTGAATGGCCATGAATCGTCTGACTAACATCATAAAAGTATTAATCGTCTCAGAGTAACAGGGCTACTGATCTAGGATCACATTTGTCTTTTAGATCACATTGAGTAAGATTACATGGACGGGTGACCTGATTCTGGATCAGCAAACCTACTTAATAGATAAGAACAAGAACCAGCAGTAACATTGTAAAGTGAATGAAAAACATGAACATATTATTTTGAATGTTAGAATGAAAGAGATTACATTTTTCCTTCCCTCTTTCTAGCAATTTGAGCACATCCAAGTGGTGATTCTGCACAAGGAGGAAGGAGCAGGTCTGGGTTTCAGCATTGCAGGTGGGATAGACCTGGAGAGCAAGGCTACCACAGTGAGTAAACTGAAAGGTCATGCTGGAGCAGATGAAAAGTGATGATCCTTAGAATTTATGTTAAAGATTGTATTTCTGTGTGATGTGTGCTATCTGATGGAGTTGAGAATTCTGCAGAAGACACATTTCTGTTGTTCACTGTAACATTGTATGGACAATAAAGTTGTATTGTACAAAATACAGTGTCCGTATTAGTTAGGAGCGTGATTTTGGAGTTAAATATTAAAGATAGGATCCCATGGCTATAAAGCCCTGGTACTGTCCTTTCTAGCATGGCCAGATAGTGGCAACTCTACAAAATGTCTGCCAGCTGCTCCACCAATCAAGGCGAATTGCTTAGAATGGGAATGTCAATTGTAAATGTTCTGACTTTTCTCCCGCCCTCCCCCAGGTGCATCGTGTTTTCCCCCACGGCCTGGCGGCTCAAGAGGGGACCGTGGAGAAGGGTGACGAGGTGCTGTCCATCAACGGCCAGACACTAAGGGGTGCGACACACGCGGACGCCACCGCCACGCTGCGCCAGGCCCGCAACATGAGACTGGCCGTGGTGGTGGTGAGCAAGGGGAGAGAGGGAGGGAACAAGACTGATGATTCCTCTGTCAGCAGTAGCAGTACAGACCTCAACCCCACAGGTGAGTAGAAGGTGGTCAGACAAGTTCACCTAGTAAGACAGCACACACACACACACACACACACACACACACACACGCACGCACGCACGCACGCACGCACGCACGCACGCACGCACGCACACACACACACACACACACACACACACACACACACACACACACACACACACACACACCTGCACAGTGTTGTGTGTACTGTCTTACTAGGTGAACTTGTGAGCGTACATCAAATCCAATTGTATTGGTTGCATACACATTATTTAGCAGATGTTGTTGCAGGTGTAGCGAAATACTTGCATTTGTGGAGTATACATACACGACAGGCTGTGTGTACTGTATGTACAGTATACGTTGGTTGTTCATCTCTCTGTCTCTTTCTCTCTCTCTCTCTCTCTCTCTCTCTCTCTCTCTCTCTCTCTCTCTCTCTCTCTCTCTCTCTCTCTCTCTCTCTCTCTCTCTCTCTCTCGATCTGTCTCTCTCTCTCACTCTCTCTCGATCTGTCTCTTTCTTTCTTTCTTTCTCTCTCTCTCTCTCTCTCTCTCTCGGTCTGTCTGTCTGTAGTGGAGGATGGGGGAGACATGATGACTGTGGAGCTGGAGACAGGAGGAGGGGGCGTGGGCTTCAGTTTGGATGGAGGGAAAGGCTCTATCCATGGAGACAGGCCTCTGGTCATCAACAGGATATTTAAAGGTACAGTACTATCCTCTCTCTCTCTCTCTCTCTCTCTCTCTCTCTCGGTCTGTCTGTCTGTAGTGGAGGATGGGGGAGACATGATGACTGTGGAGCTGGAGACAGGAGGAGGGGGCGTGGGCTTCAGTTTGGATGGAGGGAAAGGCTCTATCCATGGAGACAGGCCTCTGGTCATCAACAGGATATTTAAAGGTACAGTACTATCCATGGAGACAGGCCTCTGGTCATCAACAGGATATTTAAAGGTACAGTACTATCCATGGAGACAGGCCTCTGGTCATCAACAGGATATTTAAAGGTACAGTACTATCCATGGAGAAAAAGCACAGATTGCTGCCTTACTATGTCCCTAAACTCTAAGGAAATCAATATATAATTTTGTAACTTGGGTGAACTTTAGGTGCCATTTAGCAGACACTGTTATCCAAGTGACTTACAGTAGTGTGTGCATACATTTCTAGTAAGGGTGACCCCAGCAGAAATCAAACCAACGATCTTGACGTTACAAGTGCCATACTCTACCAGCTGAGCCACACAGGACCTTTTCTTAACACTTTTAACAATGTAATTTATTGTTAAAGGAGTTGTGATGTCACGGAAAGTAGGAAACCATGCAAACAACGCAGAGAAGCACAGTTTTATAAGTTGGGGGAGGCAAAAGCTGATACCAGATCTGCACCTAGGGGAAACGTCACGACAGACCAATGTGTGACCGTGTGTTCTCCTGCTCCCCAATAGGTGGTGCTGCGGAGCAGAGCGGGTTGCAGTCTGGTGATGAGCTACTGCAGGTCCAGAGCACCTCCCTACAGGAGCTGAGCCGCTTCGAGGCCTGGAACATCGTCAAGGCTCTGCCTGAGGGGCACATCACTCTAGTCATCCGGAGGAGGAAGGAGGATGAGGCAGAAGGGTCTGCCTGAGGGACATCTCACTGTAGTTAACAGGAGGAGGATACTGAGGAGTTACCCCTAGACACTGATTTCAGGTCAGTTTACACTGTTTATACTTAATTGATTTCCAGATACAATAGGTCCCTGACTACCTACAGAGGTAGTCAGAAAGATCTGATCACAATTACACTTCTTTAAAAATGTGGGCACAATCAGAATGTGGACAAGATCAGGACAAAGGACTCATGTTAGCACCAGCTATAAACGGAGCTATTGATTCTCAATATGTGGCCACATTTATAGACAGGTGTCCGCAATTAAAATATCTATTGTGATTGGATTGTGATCAGATCTTCCTGATCACCACCGGAGGTAGTCAGGCACACATGTTGTCTGGATGTCTTCCAAGTGTAGACGGATGTGTACAGGGAAACCCTTTAAATCATCATTATCCCTCTAAAATCATTGACATGTGGCACCATCGTCTTATGGCCTCAATATGTGTCTTTAAATAAAGAAAATACATATTATTTTGAAAGAATATCTGTCAAATAATTTGCATACAGGGAGGAACCAGTAAATCTTGGTCACAATGCGGAAACAGTAGACAGATAAGAGACATTTTAATACAATGTGTAGATGCAACGGCAAAAATGTGGATCTATTAGAATGTGGACAACGGCCTCGATTCAATCCGTATCGCTGAAGTTTAGGGTTATAGGGTGCCTTTATATTTCAATTACGCTGAAGTTTAGGGTTATAGGGTGCTTTTATATTTCAATTACGCTGAAGTTTAGGGTTATAGGGTGCTTTTATATTTCAATTACGCTGAAGTTTAGGGTTATAGGGTGCCTTTATATTTCAATTACGCTGAAGTTTAGGGTTATAGGGTGCTTTTATATTTCAATTACGCTGAAGTTTAGGGTTATAGGGTGCCTTTATATTTCAATTACGCTGAAGTTTAGGGTTATAGGGTGCTTTTATATTTCAATTACGCTGAAGTTTAGGGTTATAGGGTGCCTTTATATTTCAATTACGCTGAAGTTTAGGGTTATAGGGTGCCTTTATATTTCAATTACGCTGAAGTTTAGGGTTATAGGGTGCTTTTATATTTCAATTACGCTGAAGTTTAGGGTTATAGGGTGCCTTTATATTTCAATTACGCTGAAGTTTAGGGTTATAGGGTGCTTTTATATTTCAATTACGCTGAAGTTTAGGGTTATAGGGTGCCTTTATATTTCAATTACGCTGAAGTTTAGGGTTATAGGGTGCTTTTATATTTCAATTACGCTGAAGTTTAGGGTTATAGGGTGCCTTTATATTTCAATTACGCTGAAGTTTAGGGTTATAGGGTGCTTTTATATTTCAATTACGCTGAAGTTTAGGGTTATAGGGTGCTTTTATATTTCAATTTAGTTTATTTCTTTTATATTTCAACGCTGAAGTTTAGGGTTATAGGGTGCCTTTATATTTCAATTACGCTGAAGTTTAGGGTTATAGGGTGCTTTTATATTTCAATTACGCTGAAGTTTAGGGTTATAGGGTGCTTTTATATTTCAATTTTACGCTGAAGTTTAGGGTTATAGGGTGCCTTTATATTTCAATTACGCTGAAGTTTAGGGTTATAGGAAGTTTAGGGTAGGGTGTTTTATATTTCAATTACGCTGAAGTTTAGGGTTATAGGGTGCCTTTTATATTTCAATTACGCTGAAGTTTAGGGTTATAGGGTGCCTTTATATTTCAATTACGCTGAAGTTTAGGGTTATAGGGTGCCTGAAGTTTTTATATTTCAATTACGCTGAAGTTTAGGGTTATAGGGTGCTTTTATATTTCAATTACGCTGAAGTTTAGGGTTAAGCCTTTATATTTCAATTACGCTGAAGGTTATAGGGTGCCTTTATATTTCAATTACGCTGAAGTTTAGGGTTATAGGGTGCTTTTATATTTCAATTACGCTGAAGTTTAGGGTTATAGGGTGCCTTTATATTTCAATTACGCTGAAGTTTAGGGTTATAGGGTGCTGAAGTTTAGGGTTATAGGGTGCCTTTATATTTCAATTACGCTGAAGTTTAGGGTTATAGGGTGCTTTTATATTTCAATTACGCTGAAGTTTAGGGAAGTTTAGGGTTATAGGGTGCCTTTATATTTCAATTACGCTGAAGTTTAGGGTTATAGGGTGCCTTTATATTTCAATTACGCTGAAGTTTAGGCCTTTATATTTCAATTACGCTGAAGTTTATAGGGTGCCTTTATATTTCAATTACGCTGAAGTTTAGGGTTATTTTATATTTCAATTACGCTGAAGTTTAGGGTTATAGGAAGTTTAGGGTTATAGGGTGCCTTTTATATTTTTACGCTGAAGTTTAGGGTTTTCAATTACGCTGAAGTTTAGGGGTTACGCTGAAGTTTAGGGTTATAGGGCCTTTATATTTCAATTACGCTGAAGTTTAGGGTTATAGGGTGCCTTTATATTTCAATTACGCTGAAGTTTAGGGTTATAGGGTGCCTTTATATTTCAATTACGCTGAAGTTTAGGGTTATAGGGTGCTTTTATATCTCAATTACGCTGAAGTTTAGGGTTATAGGGTGCCTTTATATTTCAATTACGCTGAAGTTTAGGGTTATAGGGTGCCTTTATATTTCAATTACGCTGAAGTTTAGGGTTATAGGGTGCTTTTATATCTCAATTACGCTGAAGTTTAGGGTTATAGGGTGCCTTTATATTTCAATTACGCTGAAGTTTAGGGTTATAGGGTGCCTTTATATTTCAATTACGCTGAAGTTTAGGGTTATAGGGTGCCTTTATATTTCAATTACGCTGAAGTTTAGGGTTATAGGGTGCCTTTATATTTCAATTACGCTGAAGTTTAGGGTTATAGGGTGCCTTTATATTTCAATTACGCTGAAGTTTAGGGTTATAGGGTGCCTTTATATTTCAATTACGCTGAAGTTTAGGGTTATAGGGTGCCTTTATATTTCAATTACGCTGAAGTGCAGGTCTTCAGTGCTACGGATTGAATAGAGCCCGAGATCAGAGTTAGCACCAGGTATAAACAGGGCCAACTAGAATACAAATCATCCACAAGCCACCATACCATTTCATATGAGCACTATTAACATACTGTAGTTATGAATATAACATCTATATTCTATATCATATCATATTGCAATGACAATCAGGGACTGTTACTGTAGAAAGAGGTGCATTTACAGGTGCTTTGCTCTGATTGCCTTCCTACACCCAGAACTTCTAAACCAGGGACCACAGTGAGTTTGAGACTTGCACAGATATGCAGTATTTACATGAAGGGAGAGACATTCCATTGCTTTTGACTGTTAGAAATAGTGTACAATACTGTAATGTAGTCCAAAAGAGTATTATACTGATACAAAATATTTAAAATGGGATTTGCATTTTTCATGGAATTGTAGTATTGTAGTATTGTGCTTGATGATGGAATCATTGTTTAGACCAAAGACTGTGAGTTGCATTCAATCCATATCGCGGAAGATCAGCATCAAAAGGTAAACTTAATTTCCGTTTACCATGAATGCAGTCTCCGCGACCACGGGAAAATTGCCTTTAATTGTCTATCGCACAATAAAGTGGATCTTCCGAGCTACGGATTTAATAGTCCTTAGTTCGTTTATTAGATGACAATGGGAGAATCTCAATTGCATAGTGCTCGCGTCCTCTCTCCTTCTCAAACCCCATTGGATGAGAAAGCCAGAGGTCCCGCCCCTCTGACCTTCTCCAATTGGTTTTGAAGAGGCCAGGTGAGAGGACGTGAGGAATATCTAATTGAGATTCTCCCTATGGGTGAAACCAAAGATATAACTAAACCGGAGCAAATTTTCACCTTGTTTTCTCTCCTAGTGTGATATTAAAGAAAACACAGGGTGTGAACATTTTGTACCAAAATCTATTAGAATATAGATATTTAAAACTCTGTGTATCGGTACTAAAGATTTATCGCAATATACATTATACTAATAAAATAATTTAACCCAATCTGTATGTTTCAAAAGTTTATTCACAAGACTGTTGTGCCAATAACCATTAATGGTTTAAAACCTATGTAGTTATTTGACTTCATATGGAACAAACAGATGCATTCAGTTAATGAGACTATGCAAGTTGTAGGCAAAACTCCTTTTATTTTTCTAAAATTCCCAGGTTTCCCAGAAATCCTGGTTGGAGGATTCTGCATTACATGCTTATTCCCTTCTGGTTTTGGGAACTTCTGGGAAAGTTGAGGAACCATTATTCATCCATCATTGTATTCCTTCATTTCTCTTCTCGGGTGTTTGAAAACTAGCTGGTGAATGTAGTGGGTTTAGCCATTCCTACCTGTGGTGATGATAATATAATACAACAAGAAAGGAGGACATTGGAACGTTCAGTAGTTTTTAATGCAGATGCTGGTGAAACACAAAACCTGCTGGGTGGAACATACAGTACAGTCCTACGGTACAGTAGAGTGCAGGTCAGGATTAGGGTCGCAAAATTGTGGTAGCTCTCCCCAATTTCCCAGAAATCCTGTTTGGAGGATTTCCAGATTCCCTGCATATTCCCTACTGATTCCAGGAATCCTGTTTGGAGGGTTTCCAGATCCCCTGAGTATTCCCTACTGATTCCAGAAATCCTGTTTGGTGGGTTTCCAGATCCCCTTCATATTCCCTGATTCCAGGAATCCTGTTTGGAGGGTTTCCAGATCCCCTGCGTATTCCCTACTGATTCCAGGAATCCTGTTTGGTGGGTTTCCAGATCCCCTTCATATTCCCTGATTCCAGGAATCCTGTTTGGAGGGTTTCCAGATCCCCTGCGTATTCCCTACTGATTCCAGGAATCCTGTTTGGTGGGTTTCCAGATCCCCTTCATATTCCCTGATTCCAGGAATCCTGTTTGGAGGGTTTCCAGATCCCCTGCGTATTCCCTACTGATTCCAGGAATCCTGTTTGGAGGGTTTCCAGATCCCCTGCGTATTCCCTACTGATTCCAGAAATCCTGTTTGGTGGGTTTCCAGATCCCCTTCATATTCCCTGATTCCAGGAAACAGTGCGTATTCCCTACTGATTCAGGAATCCTTTTAAATTCCCTGTGTATTCTCTACTGATTCCAGAATTCATAACCCTAATTCCTGACCTAATCTTTTGACCTAAAAAAACATCCTGACCTAAAAAAACATGTTATTTTCCTGTGTTGCTTTTATTGACAACTGAACTCATAGTATATTTCAATAGCAGCCATTTTCCATAGCAGCTGTGCTTTCCAATCAGGAGCTGAGGACAACAAACGGCATTCAACACATACCCTAAAACATACACATCTGTCCCAAAACGCATGATGGAGTACATTTTAAAAACAAGCCACCAAACAGACAATGTGTACTCTGACATTAAGACAGCAATACACTGTAGGTAGGTATGATCTTCAGGCTCCACTTACAGTACAATAACACACATCAAAACAATGCCTTCATAGTATTACACCAACAAAAGGCAAACAATGACTTTATAAAAAGCAAGCATATAGGACTTGGCTGTGGATGAGGTGGAATGCAATGCACTTGTAAAGGTTTGTCACTTAAGGTAATTATCCACTCGGGATAAGAAAAGGACGTTAAGTAGTGTGTTTTCATCTCAAAAGGAAACTTAACCACAAAGCTTCTAAAAAGATTGATCTAAAACATCATTAGTATGATGGCTTATCATCATACATGTAGAGGACTCAGCAGGCATGCAGATGGTTGACTGTACATCACTGTAAAGACACGTTCTAGGGCTATATCTCAATACTCTGAGGAGGCTTCCTCTCCCCCTAATAGGGCCGTATCTCAAAACTCTGAAGAGGCTTCCTCAACCAACTAGGGATACATCTCAATACTATTCATGCTTGCTCAAATTCCCTTCACTGATGATTTTTTAAAAAGCTCTGGAGACGCACCTTGGCCTAGACAGATGACCATGCCCTCTTGTGCCATATGAAAGACTGTGTTTTTCTCAATTCTATGCTGGTAATACATTTCTTTACAGTGTAAATTGACATACTAGTCACAACTGATGGCAGAATATGGCAGTCCTATGCTGCTGCGCTTCAAAATATGTTGGAATCCATAGCTGTCCCAAATGACATCCTACTCCCTCTATAGTGCACTAATTTGGACCAGAGACTTATGGGACACGTACCATGTTGTACCCCACTGAATAAAACCCCAAATCCCTCAGAAGCTCTCCTAATCGAGCGGATGTCCCTTTTTCATTAGATGAAGCTGTTCATATTGCCATTTGCCCAGACATACTGCAAATAACTTTGCTTATGAATAATGCAGTGTTCTTAGTATTGACATCTACATAGAGAAAAGTAACTGAGGCAGGAATCCTTGCTTGGAGGTTAGGCGTCTATAAAGCTGGCAGATGTTAAGGTAAGGAACAGGATAGAGTTTAGTGGGGGTGGAAACATCTGCCGGCTGTATATACACCCTCTAAAGGTTACTGGTTAAAGCTGGAATCCTCAACGGTAAAACCACCATGTCCATAACGCTTTCCAGTTACTGCAAAACAACAAACACTGTTATTTCCATCTCTGACATCATCGCACTGCACGATAGAAGAGCACAATATGTACTGCATTTCATAACCATGCTGCACGGTAGAAGAGCACAATATGTACTGCATTTCATAACCATGCTGCACGATAGAAGAGCACAATATGTACTGCATTTCATAACCATGCTGCACGATAGAAGAGCACAATATGTACTGCATTTCATAACCATGCTGCACGATAGAAGAGCACAATATGTACTGCATTTCATAACCATGCTGCACGATAGAAGAGCACAATATGTACTGCATTTCATAACCATGCTGCACGATAGAAGAGCACAATATGTACTGCATTTCATAACCATGCTGCACGACGCTCCTCAGCTCAGCAACAACAACAATAACAATGCTGTTGGGGCGGCCAGTGGCACAGTTTCCCCCTACTGCGGATTCCATCTTTAGGTATTGGTTAAAGGGCTGTGGAGACAGGTTAAACCAGAACATTTCAAGTACAGTACTACCGTATACAAAGGACAACAAAAAAATGAGGTATGACTCATCCCAATGGAATCCGATTCCATTCTGGGGTCCCTGTAAGGTCCATGCAACATGCATGGTGCTGTAGGTAGGATGCAGCCAGTGTAACAGAATGGACTGTATTCAACAGCAACCGTACAAAAGGGAAGGAGGACACATCCTCCGTGTGTTTAGGACACTAAATACAAAATATAGATTTCAAATCTATTCTCATTCTTTTGTGGTGGGAAAAGGGGGAAATGCATCACTAAAAAGGAAATGTACAGGAAATATTTGTTTTGGAAGTAGAGTTTGGCAAAATTGACCTCTCTAGATCTAGTCTTAAAGGTGCGGCCCAGTGTGCTTAAAGGTGTGGTCTGTAAGTTGGATTTCCGGTTCGAGGACTAAGAGGCAGGGTGTTTGCTAGTGTACCCACATGAAGAAAAAAAACAAACCAAGAAGAACAGGAACTACATTATGTCCAATAATGTAACATGTGTTTTTTGGGGGTGGGTTCATGATTATTGTTTTTGGTACTCTTTCTTGTTACCATAGAGGGAAAAATAACTTACAAATTGCAACTTTATAACATCAGGGCTAAGGTCAATTCCATTTCAATCGCTTCAACTCAAGAAAATTGCACATCAACCTCTATGAGAAATTCATATTCAATATTTTTCCATGGTTGAATGAATGAAATTAGAACAGACACTCAACCTTTTTGTAAGACTACACTAGTGGCCACCATACCTGGTCCAAGAGAGCAACAGTACCAGGGGTGCAGGATTTTTGCTCCAGCACTAACACACCATTATTACACAAATGAACCAAGACCTCAACGACCTGAAATCAGCTGTGTTTAGTGCTGGGACAAACAAGCTGCACACTTCCTTCCCTCATATCATCTAATATCATCTCCCTTTAAGCTCAGATACAGTTTGCTCCAAAACAAGGCCAGGTGACCACTCTTTTAAAGAGGCTGTACAGAAGTTGAGTTGCTAATTGTTTATCTACATTTTTGGCTTGAGTGTTGCCTGTATGGTTGATATAAAATATTTATTTACTCATGAAACAACACAATCCTTATTTTTAGTCTAGAAAGATATGGTCTGGGGAGGTGTGCCCCATGCTCTCAAATAAGGATTTTTCAAATCCATTTACATCAATCTGTTCCTTTCAGTTAAAAAGCACCCTGAGGTGGGTGAAAAGTTCCATATAGCCTCTTTAAAACTAAACCATTCACATAGCTAATCATTGTGTTTTTTGGTCCCGCTGAATGCTGGTCCCAGATCTGAGTATCACCTGGTGCCAGGAGTTGGTTATGCAGCACAAACAGATCTAGGACCAGGGCTAAGGGAAGGTATAGTAGGAGTGTATCAGTGGTCCTTGAGGGACTTGATGGCCTTGGCCAGGTTGCTGTAGAACTCCACCATGCTGGATGGGAAGAAAGAGTCGACCACGGAGCGAGGCAGGAAGCCCCCCAGGTCCGTCTGGAAGAAACTGAACAGCTGGGTTTTGTTTGGCTCCCTGTGGGGGGAGCGAAAAAAGAAAGAAGGTTGAATTTACACTATACTGCATGAACAATATTAGACAGTGCTTCTTCAGCTACATAGCTATCAAGACAGGTGGTCATGTGAGATAATGTTGTTGAGAGACAATGCTCAAACCAAACCTGTTGCTGTGCACATTATAGATACCTCAATTAGTCTACCTGAGTGAACTGAAGTTTAGCTCTCTACTGCCCTCCTGTGACGGACCATTGTCTCTACAAAAATGTCCTTGGTTCTGACAGAACTCAACACATTGTTCAGAATATTGCAGATGGGTTTGTAAACTAAAGCATGTGTACTGTATGTAAAGTCGCTGTCTGATGAAAACCAGAACTCCATTTTTGCTCATTTCTATTTTTGAATGAAATGTACTCTGAACATTGTACCATTCTACGACCAATAAAATGTATTCAGAATAGCTTAAGAAGTTTAATAACTGTTTATTAACGGGAAAATATGGACATTTTTTCAATTTCCTGAAAAGTTTGTTTTGGAGAAGAGGTTATCAGACAACGACAATATTATGAACCAGAAGTGTGTCTCAGCGCGTGACTCACCCAGAGATGGGGACACAGATGCAGCCACAGGGGTGGTTGAAGCCCCTCACATACCCTGACTGGGGAGGGCAGCTGGGGTGGTTCACGTGGGTGGCTAACGGACAGAACACAGGGAGAGAACATATGAGGATACAAATATGTGTAGATATAATGAAGTCTATTTTCATTCAATCAATCACATAAAGTTACTTAGTATACTGATAGTGAAGGTAAAATGCTAATCTCATCTTGGGCACACCATAGCAACTCGTTTTGCAACGGTATACATAACCAAGCCTTTCTTATTGGACAAGAACATATAGGCTAGGCCTAATAGATCACAGTTTGAGCGTTTTCTTCCTTTTCGTGCCTACTGAACACAACCCACGTTTTGACATGGATGATTAGGCCTCAGTCTGGGGCAGTGGATAAGACAGTTGTCTGTTCCAGAGATCCCCACCCAGCCAGCCTCTCTGAGGGTTAGGGCTGATGATTAGGCCTCAGTCTGGGGCAGTGGATAAGACAGTTGTCTGTTCCAGAGATCCCCACCCAGCCAGCCTCTCTGAGGGTTAGGGCTGATGATTAGGCCTCAGTCTGGGGCAGTGGATAAGACAGTTGTCTGTTCCAGAGATCCCCACCCAGCCAGCCTCTCTGAGGGTTAGGGCTGATGATTAGGCCTCAGTCTGGGCCTAATTTCAGCCTACTGCCGTTGGCGTGGTATGTCTGTGCATCCCAGTGCTTGATTTGTACATCATTAATTATGGTTTTTGTTGTTGTTAGAATACCTATTTATTCCTTTATGTCTGTGCTGTTATGTCCTCTGTAAATGCCTCAACGTTGAATAAAAATAGCCTAACATTGACTAAAATAAATAATAATAAACAGGTCTGCGCGGTCTTCCAAGGAGAGTCCTAGGACAGATAAAGAACAAAAAGAGCTACACTCCAATAGAAACGTGAATTGAGTCAGTAGAGAAATTTAGTTCAACAATACATTGATAGAGAAATGTTCCAAAATGTTATTTTATCATAAAGCTCTATATCTACCGTCCGCTCTAGAACTACCCTTCACTCTAGAACTACCCTTCGCTCTAGAACTACCCTTCGCTCTAGAACTACCCTTCACTCTAGAACTACCCTTCACTCTAGAACTACCCTTCGCTCTAGAACTACCCTTCGCTCTAGAACTACCCTTCGCTCTAGAACTACCCTTCACTCTAGAACTACCCTTCGCTCTAGAACTACCCTTCGCTCTAGAACTACCCTTCGCTCTAGAACTACCCTTCGCTCTAGAACTACCCTTCGCTCTAGAACTACCCTTCGCTCTAGAACTACCCTTCGCTCTAGAACTACCCTTCGCTCTAGAACTACCCTTCGCTCTAGAACTACCCTTCGCTCTAGAACTACTGTTCTACTGCTACCGTTCGCTCTAGATCTACTGTTTCTTGTTGTTAGAACTCCTATTTATCATAAAGCGAAGAGAGAGAGAAAAGACAGAAGGAAGAGAGATATATTGAGGCGTTACGCACCATTGGATGTAATGGTGCCGTCTTCGTATTGCTTCACTAGAATAACGTCGACAAAGTCTCTGGGAGCTATGATGCCCATGGCTGCTGATGGAGTGACTGTTCTGCAGACAGTGACGTTCTGTGTGACGGGGGAGAGACTAGGCAGGTAAACACTGGGCCTCGCTCAGCAGGTGTTGTGGAATATTCATATAGAAATATACAAAGTAGAATGACACAAACACCTTTGATAAGCAGAATAAGGCATCACGTCAGTTCTATTCATGACATTTCTATCTGCAACGTTCCACAAGATAAAACGCTGGGCCTTGTTCAACAGGACACAACAAAAGTACCCCTCTGATCTGCAGAATAAGGTATGGCATCAGTTCTATCCATAGCATTTATCTATGTTTTCCTACTGAGCATGTCCCTGTACTTGTGTTTGTCCTAAAGCAAATAAATATTAACATGACTAATGGAATAGAGAACAAAGGGTCTGCATTGGTGTTGTGGGTGTGGCGATCGCTGGCAGGTGCCCTTTAGGAAACCTGTATCAAAACCATGAACAAACTGGATGACACACTTTGGTTGCTTGGATAACTTATTTAACCGTCACGTAACCAGGAAGTCCCATAGAGATCAGGTAAAACTCACTTCCATAAAATCGTAAGGCTTATCAACAAAGTTGGGGGAGTAGACCGAACTATACAGCAAGAATGGATGACAAGAGTATTTATTCAGCTGTGATTTGTTTGTGGGTGTGTGAGTGAGTGAGGAATGATAAAGAATCAATGGAATCAAATGATCAGTGACAACTCTCTAAAGCAAACTCAGAACATAGATGATGACGATGGGGACAAAACAACAGAATTGTGACTGACTGTGACTACAGTCTGGTCCATTGGTTTGAAATTCAGCCTACCTCAGTGACTTGCTCTACCAGCTCAAACTTCTTGACATTGTTGTCCCATTTCACCCGCAATCCATTTGGCACAGGCTTCAGACACTCCCATACCTTCTCTGGGCTTCCCTTCACCACCGACTCCCCCTTATATCTGTCAGACACAACACATGTAGAGACAGAGCACCACTAACCTCAACTCTTACAATACAGTGCATTCAGAAAGTATTCAGACGTAAAATTGATTAAATAAAAAAATGGTCTCACCAATCTACACACAATACCCCATAATGACAAAGCAAAAACAGGTTTACAATTTTTTGCAAGTGTATAAAATAAATGAAAATACCTTATTTACATAACTATTCAGACCCTTTGCTATGAGACTCGAAATTGAGCTCAGGTGCATCCTGTTTCCACTGATCATCCTTGAGATGTTTCTACAACTTGATTGGAGTCCACCTGTGGTAAATTCAATTGTATTTATTTATTTAATTTAATATTTTATTTAACCAGGTAGGCAAGTTGAGAACAAGTTCTCATTTACAATTGCGACCTGGCCAAGTTAAAGCAAAGCAGTTTGACACATACAACAACACAGAGTTACACATGGAGTAAACAAACATACAGTCAATAATACAGTAGAAAAATGATTGATTGGACATGACTTGGAAAGGCACACACCTGTACATATAATTTGACAGTTCATGTTTGAGCAAAAACCAAGCCATGAGGTGGAAGGAATTGTCCATAGAGCTCCAAGACAGGATTGTGTCAAGGCACAGATCTGGGGAAGGTTAACAAAACTTTTCTACAGCATTGAAGGTTCCCAAGAACACAGTGACCTCCGTTCTTAAATGGATGAAGTTTGGAACCACCAAGACTCTTCCTAGAGCTGGCCTCCCGGCCAAACTGAGCAATCGAGGGAAAAGGGCCTTGGTCAGGGAGGTGACCAAAAACCTGATGGTCACTGACAGAGCTCCAGAGTTCCTCTGTGAAGATGGGATAACCTTCCAGAAGGACAACCATCTCAGCAGCACCACCAATCAGGCCTTCATGATAGAGTGGCCAGAATTAAGCCAGTCCTCAGAAAAAGGAACATGACAGCCCGCTTGGAGTTTGCCAAAAGGTACCTAAAGGACTCTCAGACCATGAGAAACAAGATTCTCTGGTCTGATGAAACCAAGATTGGACTCTTTGGACTGAATGCCAAGCGTTACATCTGGTGGAAACCAGGCAGAGCTCATCACCTGGCCAATACCATCCCCACGGTGGTGGCAGCATCATGCAGTGGTGATGTTTTTCAGCAGCAGGGACTGGGAGACTAGTCAGGATTGAGAGTAAGATTAACGGAATAAAGTACAGAGATCCCTGCCCGCCCAGCATCATTGCTCTGGGCGGTTCTGGCTTGTGGACAACTACAAATAACTATGTGTCTGGTGAGACTGTAAACTCTCCTTCCAGATTCACATTAAGCATCTCCAATCCAAAATTAGATTGAGAATCGGCTTCCTATTTCACAACAAAGCATCTTTCACTCATGCTGCCAAACATACCCTTGTAAAACTGACCATCCTACCGATCCTCGACTTCGGCGATGTCATTTTTAATATAGCCTCCAACACTCTACTCAACAAATTGGATGCAGTCTATCACAGTGCCATCCGTTTTGTCACCAAAGCCCTATATACTACCCACCACTGCGACCTGTACGCTCTCGTTGGCTGGCTCTCGCTTCATACTCGTTGCCAAACCCACTGGCTCCAGGTCATCTACAAGTCTTTGCTAGGTAAAGCCCTGCCTCATCTCAGCTCACTGGTCAACATAGCAGCACCCACCCGTAGCAAGCGCTCCAGCAGGTATATCTCACTGGTTACCCCCAAAGCCAATTCTTCCTTTGGCCGCCTTTCCTTCCAATTCTCTGCTGCCAATGACTGGAACGAACTGCAAAAAAAATCACTGAAGCTGGAGACTCATATCTCCCTCACTAGCTTTAAGCACCAGCTGTCAGAGCAGCGCACAGATCACTGCACCTGTACATAGGCCATCCAACTAACTCATTCCCATACGGTATTTATTTATCTTGCTCCTTTGCACCCCAGTATCTCTACTTGCACATTCATCTTCTGCACATCTACCATTCCAGTGTTTAATTGCTATATTGTAATTACTTCATCACCATGGCCTATTTATTTGCTTATACCTCCCTTACCTTACCTCATTTGCACATGCTGTATATAGACTTTTTCTACTGTATTATTGACTGTGTTTGTTTATTCCATGTGTAACTCTGTGTTGTTGTATGTGTCGAACTGCTTTGCTTTATCTTGGCCATGTCGCAGTTGCAAATGAGAACGTGTTCTCGCTCAGGACCTCAGACTGGGGCAAAGGTTCGCCTTCCAACAGGACAACGACCCTAAACACACAGCCAAGACAATGTAAGAGTGTATTCGAGACAAGTCTCTGAATGACCTTGAGTAGCTAAGCCAGAGCCCAGACTTGAACCCGATCTAAACATCTCTGGAGAGACCTGAAAATAGCTGTTCAGCAACGCTACCCATCCAACCTGACAGAGCTTGAGAGGATCTAGAGAGAAGAATGGGAGAAACTCCCCAAATACAGGTGTGCTAAGCTGGTAGCGTCATACCCAAGAAGACTCAAGGCTGTAATCGCTGCCAAAGGTGCTTCAACAAAGTAATGAGTAAAGGGTCTGAATACTTACGTAAATGTGATATCATTTTAAAAATATTTTGAATACATTTGCAAGAATTTAAAATCCTGTTTTTGCTTTGTCATTATGGGGGATTGTGTGTTGATTGATGAGGAAAAAACTAAATTAAATCCATTTTTGAATAAGGCTAACGTAACAAAGTAGAACAAGTGAAGGGGTCTGAATACTTTCTGAATGCACTGTACCTGTCAGACACAACACATGTAGAGATAGACAGAACACTAACCCTAATACACGTCAAACATAACATGTAGCCGATGTCAAATGGCTAGCTAGTTAGCGGTGGTGCGCGCTAGTGGCGTTTCAATCGGTGACGTCACTTGCTCTGAGACCTTGAAGTAGTGGTTCCCCTTGCTCTGCAAGGGCGGCGGCTTTTGTGGAGCGATGGGTAACGATGCTTTGAGGGTGACTGTTGACGTGTGCACAGCGTCCCTGGTTCGCGCCCAGGTCAGGGCGAGGGGACGGACGTAAAGTCTATACTGTTACATACAGAACAATAACCCTAATACACATCAAACATAACATGTAGAGAGAGATAGGTCTTCCTGGGGGACAGTTTCTGAGAGACCGATTAAGCCCTAAACTAAAAAGTGTGTCAATGGAGATTTTCCATTAAGAATGCTTTTTAGTCCAGGACTAGGCTTAATCTGGGTCTGGGAAGCAAGCCTGTTATTGGTGCTTTCTTAATTAACAGTCTAACATGGCTTCATCTCCATGTTCTCTCCATCATCTGCACTGAACTGAAAACAGCAACAGTAAAAGCAAGATGGTGGATATTTCTTTCTCAGTTTTTTTCATATCAATGCAGCTGAAGGAAACTGGTGGAGGGGAAAGTAGCCCTCTTTAGACCCTTATGATAAACAGCTGAAGGAAACTGGTCGAAGAGGGGAAAGTAGCCCTCTTTAGACCGTTATGATGATTGATGATTTGGCCTAGATAAGGAGAACAGCTCATACTTACACATTCCCAGGGAACTCAGTCGATGGCCGCCAGGACACGATGACGTCATTCTACAAATGGACCGACATCCATTTATCAGAAACAAAACATTGGTTACTGTTGTCAACCCACTGACTGCATTTACCGAGCTACTGTCTACGTTATATACAATGACACATCAAAATGGAGCTGTTAACACGGTACACGGAAAGGCACGTCACCTGTAATTATAAAATATTAATATTGCTACCTAGAACATTACGCACCGATTTCTTGCAGACTTTCCACCCAGACTCGTCCTTGGTGTAGCTCAAAAGACAGTCCCCAACTGCATTCGCTGTGTTCTGGTAATCCATGCTGGTTGAGTCCGTCTGGCAGATGTGATGATGGAGAACTTGCAACCTGTTCAATAGTTAGCTAGTGCAAATATTGAATGAAAGACTTGCATTATCGTTAGCCGCGAGGTTCCTGAAGGCAGTAAGACTCAGACTTGATTAAAATAAAATATTGATTGTCATAAACATCTAACACGAACTTGTAGTAAAAAGTAAGCTTATTTAGCCAGCAGGCTAGCTAGCCTTGTTCCCATCAACTGATGAAAAAAAAAATCATGTGATAAAAGTACGCTTTCTGATTCGTTGGAAAAGCTTGGAACAGTGTTCAAGTGAATGCTGGGAATTGTAGTTTGAAAAGGATAGTTACGTGTCCACCAGATCATGCCCCAGATAGAAGGGTGAAAACAATTGGTACTTTCAATGTTCTTACTGCAACGATAATCAGTTGTCGAAACACATACGTTAATATGTCACGTTTTTTTTCTCCACCCACAGAGCAGACTCAGACCACTTTTAGTCTAGAAGTTATGACATGGCATTCCTTTTGTAAATTATAAACCCAGGGTCATTACAGTACTTTATACATATCCCAAGGTGTTATAAACTCAGCAAAAAAAAATAAACGTCCTCTCACTGTCAACTGTGTTTATTTTCAGAAAACTTAACATGTGGAAATATTTGTATAGACATAACAAGATTCAACAACTGAGACATAAACTGAACAAGTTCCACAGACATTTTTTTATTTTTTATTTCACCTTTATTTAACCAGGTAGGCTAGTTGAGAACAAGTTCTCATTTGCAACTGCGACCTGGCCAAGATAAAGCATAGCAGTGTGAACAGACAACACAGAGTTACACATGGAGTAAACAATTAGCAAGTCAATAACACAGTAGAAAAAATGGGCAGTCTATATACAATGTGTGCAAAAGGCATGAGGAGGTAGGCGAATAATACAATTTTGCAGATTAACACTGGAGTGATAAATGATCAGATGGTCATGTACAGGTAGAGATATTGGTGTGCAAAAGAGCAGAAAAGTAAATAAATAAAAACAGTATAAAAACAGTATGGGAATGAGGTAGGTGAAAATGGGTGAGCTATTTACCTATAGACTATGTACAGCTGCAGCGATCGGTTAGCTGCTCGGATAGCTGATGTTTGAAGTTGGTGAGGGAGATAAAAGTCTCCAACTTCAGCGATTTTTGCAATTCGTTCCAGTCACAGGCAGCAGAGTACTGGAACGAAAGGCGGCCAAATGAGGTGTTGGCTTTAGGGATGATCAGTGAGATACACCTGCTGGAGCGCGTGCTACGGATGGGTGTTGCCATCGTGACCAGTGAACTGAGATAAGGCGGAGCTTTACCTAGCATGGACTTGTAGATGACCTGGAGCCAGTGGGTCTGGCGACGAATATGTAGTGAGGGCCAGCCGACTAGAGCATACAAGTCGCAGTGGTGGGTGGTATAAGGTGCTTTAGTGACAAAACGGATGGCACTGTGATAGACTGCATCCAGTTTGCTGAGTAGAGTGTTGGAAGCCATTTTGTAGATGACATCGCCGACATGTGACAAACAGAAATGGAACAGAAATGGAATAATGTGTCCCTGAACAAAGGAGGGGTCAAAATCAAAAGTAACAGTCAGTATCTGGTGTGGCCACCACTTGCATTAAGTACTGCAGTACATCTCCTCCTCATGGACTGCACCAGATTTGCCCGTTCTTGCTGTGAGATGTTACACCACTCTTCCAGCTAGGCACCTGCAAGTTCCTAGACATTTCTGGGGGGAATAGCCCTAGTCCTCACCCTCCGATCCAACAGGTCCCAGACGTGCTCAATGGGATTGAGATCCGGGCTCTTTGTACTGGCCATGGCAGAACACTGACATTCCTGTCTTGCAGGAAATCATGCACAGAACGAGCAGTATGGCTGGTGTCATTGTCATGCTGGAGGGTCATGTCAGGATGAACCTGCACGAAGGGTACCACATGAGGGAGGAGGAAGTCTTCCCTGTAACGCACAGCTTTGAGATTGTTTGCAATGACAACAAGCTCAGTCTGATGATGCTGTGACACACCGCCCCAGACCATGATGGAACCTCTACCTCCAAATCAAATTGATCCCGCTCCAGAGTACAGGCCTCGGTGTAACGCTCATTCCTTTGACAATAAACGCAAATCTGAACATCACCCCTGGTGAGACAAAACCGTGATTCGTCAGTGAAGAGCACTTTTTGCCAGTACTGTCTGGGTCAGCGACGGTGGGTTTGTGCCCATTGGCGACACTGTTGCCGGTGATGTTTCGTGAGGACCTGCCTTACAACAGGCCTACAAGCCCTCAGCCCAGCCTCTCTCAGCCTATTGTGGACAGTCTGAGCACTGATTGAGTGATTGTGCGTTCCTAGTGTAACTCAGGCAGTTGTTGTTGCCATCCTGTTCCTGTCCCGCAGGTGTGATCTTCGGATGTACCGATCCCGTGCAGGTGTTGTTACATGTGGTCTGCCACTGCGAGGATGATCAGCTGTCCATCCTGTCTCCCTGTAGCGCTATCTTAGGTGTCTCACAGTACGGACATTGCAATTTACTCTGGCCACATCTTCAGTCCTCATGCCTCCTTGCAGCATGCCTAAGGCACGTTCACACAGATGAGCAGGGACCCTGGGCATCCTTCTTTTGGTGTTTTTCAGAGTCAGTAGAAAGGCCTCTTTAGTGTCCTACGTTTTCATAACTGTGACCTTAATTGCCTACCGTCCGTAAGCTGTTAGTGTCTTAAGACCGTTCCACAGGTGCATGTATATTAATTGTTTATGGTTCATCGAGCAAGCATGGTAAACAGTGTTTAAACCCTTTACTATGAAGATCTGTGAAGTTATTTTCGATTTTTACTAATTATCTTTGAAAGACAGGGTCCTGAAAAAAGGACGTTTCTTTTTTTGCAGAGTATATTATATATGTTGCACATCATACTTTACTACGGTATCATAATTTTACTGAATTGAAGGCCATGTTTGAATGGTACAATGTAATGTACACACACATAATAGCCAATATAACACCTGTTTGTGATAACACTAAAACAAACATCAAGGGCTGTACACATAACCTTGAGTAGAACAAAACAATCTGATGCTTAGGTACACTACTTTGGACCATTGACCATGATATTTATTTGATTGAGAACAAGCACAGTATCCATGACAATGTGAGCATATAATATGTTATGCATATTATGCACATAGAGCTGTTTGTTAACACACACAAAGTATAGCATTGGCCATGAATGGACTATTCACATTTTCTGTGGTTTACAATACGACTTTATGTAACCCATTACAAAACAATTAACTCAACAGGTCAATATTGTAAAATATCATTTGCTTTCAATAACCAGTGGTGGAAAAAGTACCTAATTGTCGTACTTGAGTAAAAGTAAATATACCTTAAAAGAAAATGACTCAAGTAAAAGTGAAAGTCACCCAGTAAAATTCTACTTGAGTAAAAGTCTAAAAGTGTTTGGTTTTAAATATACTTAAGTATCAAAAGTAAATGTGAATCGCTAAAATATACTTAAGTATAAAAAGTACATTTCAAATTCCTTATATTAATTTAGGAAAGGGAAAGGAGGATACCTAGTCAGTCGTACAACTGAATACATTCGACTACAATGTGTCTTCTACATTTAACTCAACCCCTCTGAATCAGAGAGGTGCGGGTGGCTGCCATAATCGACATCCACATCTTCGGCACCCGGGGAACAATGGGTTAACTGGCTTGCACAGGGGCAGAAGAAACCCAGACGACACGATGCTCTTGTTTTTTAAATTTACGGATAGCTAGGGGCACAATTCAACATACAGACATAATTTACAAATTAAGTATTTGTGTTTAGTGAGTCTGCCAGATCAGAGGCAGTAGGGATGACCAGGGATGTTCTCTTGATGTGTGTGAAATAGACAATTTTCCTGTCCTGCTAAGCATTCAAAATGTAACAAGTACTTTTGGGTGTCAGGGAGTAAAAAGCACATTATTTTCTTTAGGAATGTAATGTAGTACCTATCTTTCTGATTTGGTCCTGCATACATACCTACACGTAATCTACGGTCACAAGACGCAGGCCTCCTAGAATTTCTAAGCAAACAGCTGGAGGCAGGGCTTTCTCCTATAGAGCTCAATTTTTATGGAATGGTCTCCTTACCCATGTGAGAGACGCAGACTCGGTCTCAACATTTAAGTCTTTACTGAAGAGTCTCTTCAGTGGATCATATGATTGAGTGTAGTCTGGCCCAGGAGTGTGAAGGTGAACGGAAAGGCTCTGTAGCAACGAACAGCACTTGCTGTCTCTGCCTGGCTTGTTCCCCTCTCTCCACTGGGATTCTCTGCCTCTAACCCTATTACGGGGGCTGAGTCACTGGCTTACTGGTGCTCCTTCATGCCGTCCTAGGAGGGGTGAATCACTTGAGTGGGTTGAGTCACTGATGTGATCTTCCTGTCTGGGTTGGCGCTCCCCCCTTGGGTTGTGCCGTGGCGGAGATCAATGTGGGCTATACTCGTCCTTGTCTCAGGATGGTAAGTTGGTGGTTGAAGATATCCCTCTAGTGGTGTGGGGGCTGTGCTTTGGCAAAGTGGGTGGGGTTATATCCTTCCTGTTTGGCCCTGTCCGGGGGTATCATCGGATGAGGCCACAGTGTCTCCTGACCCCTCCTGTCTCAGCCTCCAGTATTTATGCTGCAGTAGTTTATGTGTCGGGGGCTAGGGTCAGTTTGTTATATCTGGAGTACTTCTCCTGTCTTATCCGGTGTCCTGTGTGAATTTAAGTATGCTCTCTCTGATTCTCTCTTTCTCTCGGAGGACCTGAGCCCTAGGACCATGCCTCAGGACTACCTGGCATGATGACTCCTTACTGTCCCCAGTCCACCTGGCCGTGCTGCAGCTCCAGTTTCAACTGTTCTGCCTGCGGCTATGGAATCCTGTCCTGTTCACTCGACATGCTACCTGTCCCAGACCTGCTGTTTTCAACTCTCTAGAGACAGCAGGAGTGGTAGAGATACTCTTAATGATCGGATATGAAAAGCCAACTGACATTTACTCCTGAGGTGCTGACTTGCTGCACCCTCGACAACTACTGTGATTATTATTATTTGACCATGCTGGTCATTTATGAACATTTGAACATCTTAGCCATGTTCTGTTATAATCTCCACCCGGCACAGCCAGAAGAGGACTGGCCACCCCTCATAGCCTGGTTCCTCTCTAGGTTTCTTCCTAGTTTTTGGCCTTTCTAGGGAGTATTTCCTAGCCACCGTGCTTCTACACCTGCATTGCTTGCTGTTTGGGTTTTTAGGCTGGGTTTCTGTACAGCACTTTGAAATATCAGCTGATGTACGAAGGGCTATATAAATACATTTGATTTGATTTGAGTAAAAGTAAAGTACATATACCCCAAAAAACTGCTTAAGTAGTACATTAAAGTATTTTTTACTTAAGTACTTTACACTACTGTCAATAACTTACATGGATTAATAAAGGTTAAATAAACCTAGATATATTCACAATACAAATACACCAACTACACGTTGGAGCAGACCAGGTCTTTGGACCCAGACACATTGAGATCTATACTGGCTTTGGACTTCTTCTTAGCCAGTTTGCCTTGCCTTGCCTCAGACTTGAGATACTTCTCCTTGTTGTGAATGACCTGGATGTACTGGTCTGTGCTGCTGTTCTGCTGGTCGCTACTGGAGGCCAGAGAGGCCGAGTCCGACTCAGTCAGGGAAGGCTCCAGTTTGGACCTGGATGTCTTGGGCTTGACCTGGGGCTCCAGGCATCTTCCAGGGCCCTGGGGGGGTGAGTGTACAAGTCTGCTGGGGGTGTGGGGGTGTCTGGCTGGGGACTGTGTGTGCCTGACTGGTGGTGGAAGCTCCGCTCCTCTGATGCTGGTCTGGGAGAGGGAGTGCAAGCGCGTCTCCATATCCTCCCAGTCCCCTTTTTGGGCTTCACCGCCGTAGCGCCCCCTAGCAGTGTGGCTGTCTTTTGACGCCATAGACAGCTTGGTCTCCAGGCGCTCTCCGATGTAGAAGCGAGCTGGCTGTTGGAGGTCGGAGAGTGAGCGGGGCCGGTGAGTCTGCCCGAACGACCCCCTCCTGGACTCCCTCTTCCCCCCTGCCTCTTCCTCCTCCTCTTCATCACTCAGGTGTGACTGCCGCGGATTCGACCTGTGTGGGTGCCCATACAGATGCGGAGCCCTTGGAGTATACCGCTTGGTATTCCGCGGGATCAGCTCTACGATTTCACCCCCCGGGTCCTCCGCTCGGAAGTGGCGCGGGACGCGTGTGGCTGATCGAAGCAACTTTTTCCTAGCTTCGTGCTCGTTGACGATGACGTAGCGCGTGGTGTAGGGGCGACGGCCCACGTAGCTCTGGGCGGTCACTATCCCAGCTGCCTCTGCGGAGTGCATGGGCCTGATGGTCTTCCTGTAGAGTGGGTCGGAGTGGATGTTCTCTGAGGAGTAGCGTGTCGGGGGGTTGTACGCCACATGATGGTAGGACTTGGACCTGCAGGTACCGCTAGGGCCCCCCAGGTAGGAAGGGTGTCTGGTGACAGAGGGAAATATGGATGATAAATGTTACTACTGTATGTGGTCGTAATGAGAGACCACTTGGACTGGAATCATTACAGTAACAAATACTACTGATACTGTGTATCGTTGATTCCTTTGGTAGTGACAGTAGTCCAGGCCATAGTATGCCCAAACCGGCTTTAGAATAACTTAAATACCCCACTGCTTATTAGCTACTGTTGAAGAAAACTACACTTTCTTTTCCTTTGACCCCTGACTTGAGTGAAAGCAATGAGATGGAATCCCATTCAATTTCTTAGGGGTGAATCCTGACTTCCACCTAAGTGTAATTTTCACTTTGTCATGCATTGATGTTAATGGGAGACTAAGTTCAAACTTTGGGCTAGGTGCTGGAGTCCCCCTTCAGAGGTTTATTTAGGACTAACAACATGGACACTAACCCTTAATCCTCCTGTAGACACACCTGTAGAGGACTGTATAAAAGCCTGTGACTGACCAGACAGAATAACACATAATATGTGTGTGTGTGTGTGTGTGTGTGTGTGACACACCTGTTAGGGATTATCTCCGGCCTTTGCTTGTGAAGTATGGACACTGTTGGACTTCTCGGCGCTCCAGCAGCAAATGTCGCCCTAGCGGTCTCGACTCTCGATGCCGACTGGGTGATGGTGCGGATGCCGTTGCCACGACGATCGGGCGACTGGAAGTTTGTGACACTGCCGTTGGGTCGGGGCGACGGCGTGCGAATGGACGAGTCGCGGCTGGTGATGTCACCATCCTGCTGGTCAGGCTTCCTGTCCCCCCCGGGGACCTCTGGGGCCTGTAGCCTTGCTATGGGTGGGGGTCAGAGGTCAGGGGTTACAGGTCAGAGATTATAGCTTAGGTGTTCAAAAGTTCAACATTTTAATTGGTAAAGGTTAATAGTCAAGTGAGGTGAAGGGTTAAAGGTCAGATGTAAGATGTTAGGGGATATGTAGACATAGACTACATAGAACCAACCAACCAGAAAGTAGAATGATGAGGTTTACCTGAAGCCAGCTGTAATACCTTCTTCTTTTCTTCTGTTCTCTCCTGACAAATACATTTCTGTTCAGCATAGAGTCATGAGACTAAGTGGGCATCCCAAATGGCACCATATCGCCTACATAGTCCACTACTTTTAACCAAAGCCAATAGTAGTACACTGTCTAGGGAATATTTGGGATGCACTCTAAGTTCATATGTATTTTTGTTTAATGTATAATAGTGACTGACTTCGAGAACTATAACTATAGCGTCTATAACTCACAGTCTGAAGCTGCATCCTCAGCTGGTTGTTGGTGAATTTAAGGGATCTGGCAATGGCCTGAAGGTAGTAGATCAACATGCTGAAGGACACAGAGAGAGTTACCCCAAGAGGACTGACACAATGACTGATCAACATGCTGAAAGACACAGAGAGAGTTACCCCAAGAGGACTGACACAATGACTGATCAACATGCTGAAAGACACAGAGAGAGTTACCCCAAGAGCACTGACACATTAACAATGCATAGAGTAAGTCAGGCTACATTGTGTGTGTGTGTGTGTGTGTGTGTGTGTGTGTGTGTGTGTGTGTGTGTGTGTGTGTGTGTGTGTGTGTGTGTGTGTGTGTGTCTGTCTGTGTGTGTGTGTGTGTGTGTGTGTGAGTGCACTCACAACAGCAGCAGCAGAGCGGGCAACGCTACGACAGGGCTGGTGACGTAACTCATCACTTTACTGAACCACAGCGGGAAGTCATTGGCTATCGTCTCTGAGATGATGTCATAAATCTTCTCCTGACCGCTGCAGGGTTACAAACACGCACACACACACACACACACACACACACACACACACACACACACACACACACACACACACACACACACACACACACACACACACACACACACACACACACACACACACACACACACACACACACACACACACACACACACACACACACACAGTATACTGCAACACTATTGAAAGTGTGGCTTGCCTTAAATGACCTTAAATTACAAGGGCTAACTTTAAAATGGGCACCACATTTAAAGAGCTTCACGGGAATAATGGCTTACCTAAATGGCCCACAGTGTTGGGAAGGTCTGTATCTCACTATGGCGAAGATGGTGGGCAGCATACACAGAAAAAGCATGAACAACAGCATAGCCAGGTAGAAATTATTTGATCTGGAAACAAATGAGAGAAATAAAATGGTACTTTTATTTCTATATTGTTTATTTATCTGTGTTATTTCAAGTTTTTCTGCCTTTGTATTCCTGATCAACTATGTTAACAAAGACAGATAATCAAAAACCATAATCCATGTTTATAACGGTTGTTGTCTGGAAAAAGAGAGGAGGACCAATGCGCAGCGTGGTAAGTGTCCATTATTTTAATAAAACTACTGAACGCTGAACAAAACAACAAAAACGACAAGTGAACAGTCCTGTAAGGTGACGAAAAACACTAAACAGAAAATAATCACCCACAACCAAAATGGGGAAAACAGGTTACCTAAGTATGATTCTCAATCAGAGACAACGATCGACAGCTGCCTCTGATTGAGAACCATACCAGGCCAAACACAGAAATACAACAAAGAAAAAAGAACATAGACTACCCACCCCAACTCACGCCCTGACCAAACTAACACAAAGACATGATAAAGCAACTAAGGTCAGAACGTGACAATGTTTGGTTAGAGACAATAGGAATGTTGGAATATATTTTTAATATACTATCATATTATTGTTTGGTTATACATTTTGACATTTACATTTTAGTAATTTAGCAGACGCTCTTATCCAGAGCGACTTACAGTTAGTTCATTAAACTTAAGATAGCTAGGTGGGACCAAAAAAACCCCTCAATAATGTAGCTATCAGTAGAATCAGAGCTAGAAGGGGGGGGGGAGTCAAACATACTGTTTGAAGAGGACTGGTTTCAGATGTTTTTGGAAGATGGGCAGGGACTGTCCTAGCTTCAGGTAGAAGTTTCTACCATTGGGGTGAGAGGACAGAGAAGAGCTTGGACTGGACTGTGCGGGAGCTGTCCTCCCGTAGAGTTGGAGGGGCCAAGAGACCTGAGGTGGCAGAACGTAGTGCTCAGGTTGGGGTGTAGGGTTTGAGCATAGCCTGAAGGTATGGAGGGGTAGCTCCTCTTGCTGCTCTGTAGGTAAGCACCATGGTCTTCTAGTGGATGTGAGCTTCAACTGGAAGCCAGTGGAGTGTGCAGAGGAGTGTGGTGACATGAGAGAACTTGGTAAGGTTGATCATATGTGACCCGTTTCAGGAAACTAGGCTCATGTCGCTAGTCACGCATTCACAGGAGAGCCATTTTTTTAAAGAAGATTTTTGGCAGAAATGCCTTCTGGAACATGTCAACTTTCATGTGCCTTAATAACAAACTTGCAGGCCATCTGTAAATGCAAATTAAATTGTTAAATTACAAGACTTGTTGGTTAAGCCACAGAAAAAGCCAGCAACCGTCTCACCAGCCATGATTGGCTGAGCTAATGAGTAGGCTGGACATGCAAAGAGAAGAGTTTGGATTCATCTGCCATATAGACGGCTTCTGTCTATTTGAGCTTTGTTTACCTAGCTAGCTAGATGTCTTAAGGTAAAGTGTACAACACCCGTTGAATATGGGCGGTGTCAGTAAAAGTCTGCAAAAAAGTGTAATGAAATTGTTGCCAGCAGAGCTGGTTAGGCTGTTTTCATGTTATCCAGAGGTAAACAAATCATCGTTCAGAGTGTCAAGTTTGAGCTCTGAATGCTCCGAGAATGAAACGAGATGGGTGGGGCTAAAGCTTAAGAGGGTGTGAACGATGCTGAATGGGTGGGGCTAAAGCTTAAGAGGGTGTGAACGATGCTGAATGGGTGGAGCTAAAGCTTAAGAGGGTGTGAACGATGCTGAATGGGTGGAGCTAAAGCTTAAGAGGGTGTGAACGATGCTGAATGGGTGGGGCTAAAGCTTAAGAGGGTGTGAACGATGCTGAATGGGTGGGGCTAAAGCTTAAGAGGGTGTGAACGATGCTGAATGGGTGGGGCTAAAGCTTAAGAGGGTGTGAACGATGCTGAATGGGTGGGGCTAAAGCTTAAGAGGGTGTGAACGATGCTGAATGGGTGGGGCTAAAGCTTAAGAGGGTGTGAACGATGCTGAATGGGTGGGGCTAAAGCTTAAGAGGGTGTGAACGATGCTGAATGGGTGGGGCTAAAGCTTAAGAGGGTGTGAACGATGCTGAATGGGTGGGGCTAAAGCTTAAGAGGGTGTGAACGATGCTGAATGGGTGGGGCTAAAGCTTAAGAGGGTGTGGACGATGCTGAATGGGTGTAGACATAGGAGAGCTCTTCACTAGATATCAAAACATTCAAATGACATTTTCTCAAAAGTAAGTTTCAAAGCTTATCAACTTTCAAATAATTACTTTCCCATTGTTTCTCAAAAATGCAGTGTATGATATACCATTTTGGTAGCACTGAGTCTCTACTTTTATCCAATGTAAAATACATAATTTAAAGTATTGCTACTTAATGAAGACCAAATCCAGGTGGTGAGTCACATATACTATTTATTCATATCATTCTATTTCTTTAATAAACTTATATGCTATTTCTTTAAACTATCATGCTATTTTACATAACCAAGTGAAGTGTATGGTGTGTGTGCGCGCTTGCATAAGTGTGTATTTTCCTGTACATCTGAGAGTGACTGATAAGGCCTGAAAGAGGCAGCAACAGACTCGTTACATAAATCAGAGTGGGCTGAGTGCCTGCAGGCCCACTCTGTGTGTGTGTGTGTGTGTGTGTGTGTGTGTGTGTGTGTGTGTGTGTGTGTGTGTGTGTGTGTGTGTGTGTGTGTGTGTGTGTGTGTGTGTGTGTGTGTGTGTGTGTGTGTGTGTGTGTGTGTGTGTGTGTGTGTGTGCGTGCGCGTGCGTGTGTGCGTGTGTGTGTGTGTGCGTGTGTTTGAGGGAGCAGTGTTGTAGCTCATCACAGAGATGTGCTCATTTTGTTCTCTCTCTCCACAGAGCTGGAAAATAAGATCCGATGGGAGGGGAGGAGAGGAGTAATGAGACCAGAACCACAGAACCAGAACCACAGAACCAGGATTATAGGCCCAGAGTGAATCAGACTCACTCACTGTCCAGAAGAGGCAGTGTCGCACAATGCTGTTATGTAATGTTAGTCTTTTGTGTGCTGTTAATTATGTATTCATCAGTACTAGCGAGAGAGAGAGAGAGAGAGAGAGAAGTGAATGGTAGAGTGGCTGTGTCTTCTGAACATGCTCGTCCAGTATGAGTGTGTACAGTGTACAGTGCTTTGGGAAATTATTCAGACCCCTTGACTTTTCCCACATTTTGCTACAGCCGTATTCTAAAATGGATGAAATCTGGGGGTTTTTGTGCTTAGGGTTGTTGTCCTGTTGGAAGGTGAACCTTCGCCCCAGTCTGTGGTCCTGAGCGCACTGGAGCAGGTTTTCTTCAAGAATCTCTGTATTTTCCTCCGTTAATCTTTACCTGAGGAGAGGCTCTACCATAAAGACCTGATTGGTGGAGTGCTCCAGAGATGGTTGTCCTTCTGGAAGGTTCTCCCATCTCCACAAAGGAACTCTGGAGTTCTGTCAGAGTGACCATTGGGTTCTTGGTCACCTCCCTGACCCATCTACCTCGATTGCTCTGTTTGGCCAGGCTGCACCTGAGCTCAATTTTGAGTCTCAAAGCAAAGGGTCTGAATACTTATGTAAATAAGGTTTATTATGTATGTGCATACCTGCATGTGTGTGCATGACTGTGTGTGTGCGTGCCTGTGTGTGTGACTGTGTGTGTGACTGTGTGTGTGACTGTGTGTGTGCATGACTGTGTGTGTGTGCGTGCCTGTGTGTGTGACTGTGTGTGTGTGCGTGCCTGTGTGTGTGTGTGCATGACTGTGTGTGTGACTGTGTGCGTGCATGACTGTGTGTGTGTGCGTGCCTGTGTGTGTGACTGTGTGTGTGACTGTGTGTGTGTCTCTGCCCCTGACCTGGATGCTCTGAACACCTGTTGGTGAGGGACGTTACAGGTGAGCACAGCCCAACTCCTCAGGTACATCAAGCCTATCAGCTTCAACACGTTAAAGGCAGGCAGACAGGGAGAGAAGAACGAACCCATCCTAGAGAGAGAGAGAGAGAGAGAGAAAGGGAGAGAGTGTGAGAAGGGGGGAGAAGTGGAGCTGAATTATCATAATTAGCATATTACTCTGGGTCAGGGGCTGTCCTGCCCTTAGTAAGGTTGCCTTTTATAGAAGTACTGGGCTATATATTATAGCTAATATGGGCACATTACCTTCTACATTAGAATCAGAATCACCATTAATAGCCAATAACATTTTCACAGTCAGAATGTCACTTGTGATATGGTGCTGCTAGCAATATACATCATTTAGGGCCATTATACATACAGAGGAATTTACACAACGTTTCCACACATTGTAACAAATTGGATAAAGTGAACATAGAATTGAAGTGTGTGAGAGAGTGTGTTATATCTCTCACTGGAGTTTTTCTGGCAATGTGACTTGAGGATGAACTCTGGGTCCTCGTTCCATCTACTGTCTATGTTGTATCTGATGTCTGAAAGCTCAACAGCAAAGACCAATATCTTATGTCAGAAGAGAAAAATACGTTCCGAGCCGTGGTGGAGTGGGTGCGTAAAACTCCCAGCAATAAGCACGTTTTCCTAGGGTGGCAGGTATCCTAGCGGGTAAGAGTGTTGGGTCAGTAACTGAAAGGTCACTGGTTCGGATCCCCGAGTTGACTTGGGGAAAAAAACTGTCGGTGTTTCCCTTGAGAAGGACATTTGACCCTAATTCCTTGGGATAAGAGTGTCTGATAAATTACAAAAATGTCAATGTAAAATGCCTCCCCACTGGAGACCAGGGTTTAATTAAACAATGTGAAAGGTTGAGTGGAACTCCACTCTCCTATAAAAATAAAGAATAGATGAAGTGACAAATCCAGTAGAATGTGACATACCAGATCATTCCTTGGTTATATATCAGGTGGAGTACATTCTCAGCTATCTTGAATTCCCCATACTCAGGCTGCCAGGTGGGAAACATAAAGGGTGACATTAATTAAACCTTTAATTACTTCATAAAATATATTGATGACCGAGTCAAATGTTTTAAAATAAAGTTGACTCCTGACAGATGCAACAGCTTGGGCCTGCCGTGATGGCGTGGACTAAACCAGAACGTTCCAGGAGCAATTAAAAAGCATGTCATCCAATTGTGACTTGCAAACCGTACTGCACTTCAACATAGTTTGCACTTATCCAGACGGCAACTGTAATCAGACGATAACGACACAGTCACAATCACCCTTGGGTTCAAACAGTATTTGTTTTCTTTCAAATCTTTGAGCTTGCCTGGAGTGCCATATGGGCAGTATTTTCACTTTCGGGACTATTCCATTGCACCAAGCAAGCTCAGTTAAGCACAGCTAGACTATCTGAAAGTAAAGAAATACTTTTTGAATGGAGGTTGAGTACGTACAAACTTGCTCTCCAGGTCCCAGCAGCAGCAGTCACTCAGGTACCTGACCACCAGCCCTCTGATGAAGTCTATCAACAGGATACTGGCCACCGTGAAGATCATATCGATGATAGACAGCTTCAACATCTCCTACAATACAACACATATAAACATATGAGCATAAAGAAACATACTGTTACTGTTACTGTCTGGTAACCATCTGTCTTTAAGGTAACTCTGGTCATTCTGTAATGACTAGCTAACACCTACTAGCACTGATGTCACTGTCAGCTTTATTGAGGGAAGTTTTACTTGGAGTGACTGTGGCATGTGGTTGTTTTACAGACCTTATTTGAATGTAAGTCGCTCTGGATAAGAGCGCCTGCTAAATGAACAAAATGCATACTGTATGTCTTTCAGAAAAACTCATTACATCTTTCTTAACTGCACATAACTCATTACATCTGTCCTAACTGCACATAACTCATTACATCTGTCCTAACTGCACATAACTCATTACATCTGTCCTAACTGCACATTAACTCATTACATCTGTCCTAACTGCACATAACTCATTACATCTGTCCTAACTGCACATAACTCATTACATCTGTCCTAACTGCACATAACTCATTACATCTGTCCTAACTGCACATAACTCATTACATCTGTCCTAACTGCACATAACTCATTACATCTGTCCTAACTGCACATAACTCATTACATCTGTCCTAACTGCACATAACTCATTACATCTGTCCTAACTGCACATAACTCATTACATCTGTCCTAACTGCACATAACTCATTACATCTGTCCTAACTGCACATAACTCATTACATCTGTCCTAACTGCACATAACTCATTACATCTGTCCTAACTGCACATAACTCATTTTATCTGTCCTAACTGCACATCTGTCCTAACTGCACATAACTCATTACATCTGTCCTAACTGCACATAACTCATTGTATCTGTCCTAACTGCACATAACTCATTACATCTGTCCTAACTGCACATAACTCATTTTATCTGTCCTAACTGCACATAACTCATTACATCTGTCCTAACTGCACATAACTCATTACATCTGTCCTAACTGCACATAACTCATTACATCTGTCCTAACTGCACATAACTCATTACATCTGTCCTAACTGCACATAACTCAATACATCTGTCCTAACTGCACATCTGTCCTAACTGCACATAACTCATTACATCTGTCCTAACTGCACATAACTCATTACATCTGTCCTAACTGCACATAACTCATTTTATCTGTCCTAACTGCACATAACTCATTATATCTGTCCTAACTGCACATTAACTCATTACATCTGTCCTAACGGCACATAACTCATTACATCTGTCCTAACTGCACATAACTCATTACATCTGTCCTAACTGCACATTAACTCATTACATCTGTCCTAACTGCACATTAACTCATCACATCTGTCCTAACTGCACATAACTCATTACATCTGTCCTAACTGCACATAACTCATTACATCTGTCCTAACTGCACATAACTCATTACATCTGTCCTAACTGCACATAACTCATTACATCTGTCCTAACTGCACATAACTCATTTTATCTGTCCTAACTGCACATAACTCATTGGAAATGGATCATCAAGCTATACTTATCAGACCTGGGTTCTTGCACTTTTTGGGACTTCACTATTGGTTGAAAGCTCGATCAAGCATTTGAAAATATAAAAACATATCATTTGAACCCAGGTCTGCTAATTATATGATGTCATTTTCCCGTTGAGAATATCCACTCCTGAGACGACGATACACGATATACCCTCCTATTGATCTGCACCAAGAACAAGTCATCTGTTTTTCATCCTTGGCCTAGTGACATCTTCATTACCTGAACGTCTGCCTGGGTACGTTTCAATCCATACTCAATCTATTGTTTAGGGGGAAACCATCACAGGACAAGGCATTTTCATTTTTCTTGTCGGGCATAATGCCTTTAAGAGGTATTAAGGGTAACTGTCTGAGGGATGAGACTGTTGATTATTAGGTCTGTGTACAGACAGAATGATCTAAAACGGTAATAGTTATTGGTGCTTATCGTACACACAGAGTGCTTAGGCTGACATGGTTGAACTTCTCCAGTGTTATGTTTCATAATAGATTACTGTGACAGTAGTAATACACATTTCCTTTGTACAATAGACAAAGATCTATTCTAGGGGACTTTTATTTTGAAGATGTGTTATGGATGTTGATATAAATTATACATAAAGGTGTTATGAATGATACCACAGCATTCATAAAGGTGTTATGAATGATACCACAGCACTCATAAAGGTGTTATGAATGATACTTCAGCATTCATAAAGGTGTTATGAATGATACCACAGCACTCATAAAGGTGTTATGAATGATACCACAGCATTCATAAAGGTGTTATGAATGATACTTCAGCATTCATAAAGGTGTTATGAATGATACCACAGCATTCATAAAGGTGTTATGAATGATACCACAGCACTCATAAAGGTGTTATGAATGATACCACAGCATTCATAAAGGTGTTATGAATGATACTTCAGCATTCATAAAGGTGTTATGAATGATACTTCAGCATTCATAAAGGTGTTATGAATGATACCACAGCACTCATAAAGGTGTTATGAATGATACCACAGCATTCATAAAGGTGTTATGAATGATACCACAGCATTCATAAAGGTGTTATGAATGATACCACAGCATTCATAAAGGTGTTATGAATGATACCACAGCACTCATAAAGGTGTTATGAATGATACCACAGCATTCATAAAGGTGTTATGAATGATACCACAGCACTCATAAAGGTGTTATGAATGATACCACAGCATTCATAAAGGTGTTATGAATGATACCACAGCACTCATAAAGGTGTTATGAATGATACCACAGCATTCATAAAGGTGTTATGAATGATACCTCAGCATTCATAAAGGTGTTATGAATGATACCACAGCATTCATAAAGGTGTTATGAATGATACCACAGCATTCATAAAGGTGTTATGAATGATAACACAGCACTCATAAAGGTGTTGTGAATGATACCACAGCATTCATAAAGGTGTTATGAATGATACTTCAGCATTCATAAAGGTGTTATGAATGATACCACAGCACTCATAAAGGTGTTATGAATGATACTTCAGCATTCATAAAGGTGTTATGAATGATACCACATCACCCATAAAGGTGTTATGAATGATACAGCTCATAAAGGTGTTATGAATGATACCACAGCATTCATAAAGGTGTTATGAATGATACCACAGCACTCATAAAGGTGTTGTGAATGATAACACAGCATTCATAAAGGTGTTATGAATGATACTTCAGCATTCATAAAGGTGTTATGAATGATAAAGGTGTTGTGAATGATACCACAGCACTCATAAAGGTGTTGTGAATGATCAGCATTCATAAAGGTGTTATGAATGATACCACATCACTCATAAAGGTGTTGTGAATGATACCACAGCATTCATAAAGGTGTTATGAATGATACCACAGCATTCATAAAGGTGTTATGAATGATAACACAGCATTCATAAAGGTGTTATGAATGATACTTCAGCATTCATAAAGGTGTTATGAATGATACCACATCACCCATAAAGGTGTTATGAATGATTACCACAGCATTCATAAAGGTGTTATGAATGATAACACAGCACTCATAAAGGTGTTGTGAATGATACCACAGCACTCATAAAGGTGTTATGAATGATACTTCAGCATTCATAAAGGTGTTGTGAATGATACCACAGCACTCATAAAGGTGTTATGAATGATACTTCAGCATTCATAAAGGTGTTATGAATGATACCACAGCACTCATAAAGGTGTTATGAATGATACCACAGCACTCATAAAGGTGTTATGAATGATACCACAGCACTCATAAAGGTGTTATGAATGATACCACAGCATTCATAAAGGTGTTGTGAATGATACCACAGCACTCATAAAGGTGTTGTGAATGATACCACAGCACTCATAAAGGTGTTATGAATGATACCACAGCATTCATAAAGGTGTTGTGAATGATACCACAGCACTCATAAAGGTGTTGTGAATGATACCACAGCACTCATAAAGGTGTTGTGAATGATTACCACAGCATTCATAAAGGTGTTGTGAATGATTACCACAGCACTCATAAAGGTGTTGTGAATGATTACCACAGCATTCATAAAGGTGTTGTGAATGATACCACAGCATTCATAAAGGTGTTGTGAATGATTACCACAGCATTCATAAAGGTGTTGTGAATGATTACCACAGCATTCATAAAGGTGTTGTGAATGATACCACAGCATTCATAAAGGTGTTGTGAATGATACCACAGCACTCATAAAGGTGTTGTGAATGATTACCACAGCATTCATAAAGGTGTTATGAATGATAACACAGCACTCATAAAGGTGTTGTGAATGATACCACAGCACTCATAAAGGTGTTGTGAATGATTACCACAGCATTCATAAAGGTGTTGTGAATGATTACCACAGCACTCATAAAGGTGTTGTGAATGATTACCACAGCATTCATAAAGGTGTTATGAATGATAACACAGCAATCATAAAGGTGTTAGGAATGATACCACAGCACTCATAAAGGTGTTGTGAATGATTACCACAGCATTCATAAAGGTGTTATGAATGATAACACAGCACTCATAAAGGTGTTGTGAATGATTTCATGAAAATGGTATGAATGCCTTACAGTTGAAGTCGGAAGTTTAAATACACCTTAGCCAAATACATTTAAACTCAGTTTTTCACAATTCCTGACATTTAATCCTAGTAAAAATTCCCTGTTTTAGGTCATGTTAGGATCACCATTTTATTTTAAGAATGTGAAATGTCAAAATAAGTAGAGAGAATTATTTATTTCAGTTTTAATTTCTTTCATCACATTCCCAGTGGGTCAGAAGTTTACATAAGTTCACAATTAGTATTTGGTAGCGTTGCCTTTAAATTGTTTAATGTTTTGGGTAGCCTTCCACAAGCTTCCCACAATAAGTTGGGTGAATTTTGGCCCATTCCTCCTGACAGAGCTGGTGTAACTAAGTCAGGTTTGTTTTCCTCCTTGCTCGCACACGCTTTTTCAGTTCTGCCGACAAATTTTCTATAGGGTTGAGGTCAGGGCTTTGTGATGGCCACTCCAATACCTTGACACATTAAGCCATTTTGCCACAACTTTGGAAGTATGCTTGGGGTCATTGTCCATTTGGAAGACCTATTTGCGACCAAGCTTTAACTTCCTGACTGATGTCTTGAGATGTTGCTTCAATATATCCTTAACCATTTTCTGTCCTCATGATGCCATCTATTTTGTGAAGTGTCCCCATGTGCAGTTGCAAACCTTAGTTTGGTTTTGGATCAGTGGCTTCTTCCTTGCTGAGCGGCCTTTCAGGTTATGTCAGTATAGGACTCGTTTTACTGTGGATACAGATACTTTTGTAAAGGTTTCCTCCAGCATCTTCACAAGGTCCTTTGCTGTTGTTCTGGGAATGATTTTCACTTTTCACAACAAAGTACGTTCATCTCTAGGTGACAGAACGCGTCGCCTTAATGAGCGGTCCCATGGTGTTTATACTTGTGTACTATTATTTGTACAGATGAACGCGGTACCTTCAGGCATTTGGAAATTGCTCCCAAGGATGAACCAGGCTTGTGGAGGTCTACAATGTTTTTTCTGAGGTCTTGGCTGATTTCTTTTGATTTTCCCATGATGTCAAGCGAAGAGGCACTAAGGTTGAAGGTAGGCTTTCAAATACATCCACAGGTAAACCTCCAATTGACTCAAATTATGTCAATTAGCCTATCAGAAGCTTCTAAAGCCATGACATAATTTTCTGGAATTGTCCAAGCTGTTTAAAGGCACAGTCAACTTAGTGTATGTAAACTTCTGACCCACTGGAATGGTGATACAGTGAATTATAAGTGAAATAATCTGTCTGTAAACAATTGTTGGAAAAAGTAGATGTCCTAACCGACTTGCCAAAACTATAGTTTGTTAACAAGAAATTTGTGGAGTGGTTGAAAAAGTGTTTTAATGAACCTAAGTGTATGTACACTTCCAACTTCAACTGTATGTAGTCATGTACATTGTCAGGTTGATGATGGAGTGTCCCTGTAACAGTTCTACTCTGGCCGATGCAAAAGGTCTTGACCTTCATGGAACAGTTGTTAGTACACTTTCTCTGTAAAGGGTTGCTCAATTAACGTTAAGAGATGAATGAATGGACAAGTGGACAGATGAACAAATTAATGAATTAAGAAATGAATGGACAAATAAATGAAGGAACAAATGAACGAATAGACAAATTAACAAATGAGCGAATGAACGAATGACAAGAAATGAACTTCTGCACCTGTCCAACGTAGGTCTCCCAGCACTCGTCCGGTTTCTTCTGCTTGTTCTGCTCAAACATCCCAGTGTGGTTGTACATGGTTGCCATGGTGACCTTGCTGGTGCTGATGCTGGTGTTGACATCCAGCACCATGGCAATGGTCGCTATGGTGCTGTTGTGGTTTTCAGAGATGGAGATGTCGGACACGAGGGTGGAGAGGCTCGTCTCCCCCGGCTGGGAGATGGTCGCCATGAATGCCGTGGAGTCAGACAAGTTCCCTGAAACCACAGAGGCCGCCGCCTGGAAATAATCAATCAAAACCATTAATGATCATTCAACCAATCAACCAGTCAGTCTGTCTATCCATCCATCAGTCAATCGGAGCTTTAAAATGTTTGAACATTTTCATCATTTCATTCCTTTGTTTTCTAAACCTTCCCCACATTTACAGATCAAGATTGTTGTTAACAGTAGACCCAGGCTGCATCACATCCAGCCGTGATTGGGAGTCCATAAGGTGCCGTCTGGGGTAGGCCGTAATTGTAAATAAGAATTTGTTCTTAACTGACTTGCCTAGTTAAATAAAGTTTAAAAAATCGAATAATAATAAAAAGTTTATATATTTTTAAAAGCATTGACATTAACATCAGCAATAACTGTAACATTTATTTATTGATTGGAGACTACGGCACAATACATAAAGAGTTGAGTGACATGGCTTGTATGGTGTCCACATTAGGAACGCCTCAATCTCAGCAGGACTACTTACAGCTGCAGCAGCTGACGCCATACTCATACTGTTGACCTTGTCCAGAAGGGCAATGATGAGGCTGTACAGGTTACCCAGATACAACACCAGGACTCTGTGGCGAGGAGACAAAACGTTCACTGCATTAAAAGAGAAAGAAAACAAGCTAAAATCAAGTTAGTAGCAACATTAACGAACAGTTCAGCTACGGTGTAGTTACATGTCAAAATATGAATCCAATTTCACCAATACTCTACTGTATCTGTGAAACGTAATGTTAAGTGTGAACAAATGAGATTTGAGGTGCTGTCAGAGTCAGACCTGGCCAGCTGGAAGCGCAGGGAGGTCCTGGGATGGTACATCTCCAGCTGAGCCACCAGCTCAAAGGCAGACGGGGCGATCATGGTGATGAGGGACACCACCACACTCACCTGGGACAGGAAACAGGATATGACATCATGTTATAAAATAGACACCTTCATATATGCCTGATGACATCATAAGGAGTCATTGTATCAGGACCTTCTCTTCTCTTTTTCACTAATATATGGAGGCATCGGAGGAGCAAGCAGTTAGGAGCTAGAGGCTCTCCAACTCAGAATTCCAAGTCGGAAACTCTGGCATCTTTCTAGAGCTTTGACTTTCCGACCTGAAGATCACTGACGTCATGATTTGACCTGTTTTTTTTTTTCTCCAGAGTTCCCAGTTGTCTTGAAAACACTATCAGTCCAGGCAGTGACATCAGGGTAGTGGAATCAGTTATCTTATCAAAGCCCTACGGACATCCATTATCCTGAACTGAATTAAATGATCAGCTGTCATGCACAGATGGTGATACCACATGTATGGTATAGCAGTCTCCCTATTGGTCTCCAGTTTCACATTAACACCTTTATTACAGCATCCTGAGAGGAAATGATGTCAGAGAAACACAAGGCACGATGTAATTGAAGTCCTGCCACATATGTCTTTGTCATCAGGGAAATCAAGTCCCCAAAATTAGATACAGTAGCCATAATCCATCAACCAAGTTAAACACAATATTGTCAGGTTTCCCGGACTCAGAGTAAGCCTACTTACAAAACATTAAGAACACCTGCTCTTTCCATGACATAGACTGGTGAATACAGGTTAAAGCTATGATCCCTTACTGATGTCACTTGTTAAATCCACTTAAATCAGTGTAGATGAAGGGGAGGAGACAGGTTAAAGAAGGACTTTTAAGCACTGAGAAAATTGAGACATTGATTGCCTATGTGTGCCATTCAGAGGTTGAATGGGCAAGAAAAAACATTTAATTAAGTAGCTTTGAACAGAGTATGGTAGTAGGTGCCAGGTTGCACCGGTTTGTGACAAGAACCCAACGCTGCTGGGTTTTTCACACTCAACAGTTTCCCATGTGCATCAAGAAGGGCCCACCACCTGAAGAACATCCAACCAACTGTGGGAAGTATTGGTGTCAATGTGACAGGTTAAAGGACATATTCATAGCATAACATCAACATGGGCCAGCATCCCTGTGGAACACTTTCCACATCTTGTAGAGTCCATGCCCCGATGAACTGAGGCTGTACCTTAAAGAGGACACAGGGGAGGTGTTCCTAATGTTTGGTATACTCAGTGTATACTGTAGCTAGCTACCTCATTCTTCTCCCATAGTGTTAGCTCTGGTTTCTCCAGCTCTAGTTTCTGGGAGCGGTCCACCACAAAGTAGATTATATAAATGCTGCCAGCCAGAGAGAGAAGGACCAGGATGTTGGCTAGGATACGCAGACTTATCAGGACTGCTCTGGAAGACAGAGAGAGAAACAGTAGTTCAATAAATCAAATGTATTTACAGGGCCTTCAGAAAGTATTCATATCTCTTGACTTATTCCACATTTGGTTGTGTTACAGCCTGAATTCAAAATGGATTCAATAAAAACATTTTCTCACCCATCTACACACAATACTCCATAATGACAAAGTGAAAACATGTTTTAGAAATACAGAAGTATCTCATTTACATAAGAATTCACACCCCTGAGTCAATATTTTGTAGAAACAGCGTCTCAAAGAGCTTTCCACACCTGGATTGTACAACATTTGCCCATTATTATTTTAAAAATGATTTGAGCTCAAATTGGTTGTTTATCATTGCTAGACTGTTACGCCTGCTCCCGCTTCCCTCCCTGGTGCTGCAGGGCGCCAGGCTACCTTCTGTCACGCCTGCTCCCGCTCCCCCTCCCTGGTGCTGCAGGGCGCCAGGCTACCTTCTGTCACGCCTGCTCCCGCTCCCCCTCTCTGGTGCTGCAGGGCGCCAGGCTACCTTCTGTCACGCCTGCTCCCGCTCCCCCTCCCTGGTGCTGCAGGGCGCCAGGCTGTCCTTCATTACACACACCTGTCACCATCATTACGTGCATCAGCGCTCATTGGACTCACCTGGACTCCTTCACGTTGTGTATTGTCCCCTCTATATCTGTCTGTTCCTCAGTATTGTCCCCTCTATATCTGTCTGTTCCTCAGTATTGTCCCCTCTATATCTGTCTGTTCCTCAGTATTGTCCCCTCTATATCTGTCTGTTCCTCAGTATTGTCCCCTCTATATCTGTCTGTTCCTCAGTATTGTCCCCTCTATATCTGTCTGTTCCTCAGTATTGTCCCCTCTATATCTGTCTGTTCCTCAGTATTGTCCCCTCTATATCTGTCTGTTCCTCAGTATTGTCCCCTCTATATCTGTCTGTTCCTCAGTATTGTCCCCTCTATATCTGTCTGTTCCTCAGTATTGTCCCCTCTATATCTGTCCGTTCCTCAGTATTGTCCCCTCTATATCTGTCCGTTCCTCAGTATTGTCCCCTCTATATCTGTCTGTTCCTCAGTATTGTCCCCTCTATATCTGTCTGTTCCTCAGTATTGTCCCCTCTATATCTGTCTGTTCCTCAGTATTGTCCCCTCTATATCTGTCTGTTCCTCAGTATTGTCCCCTCTATATCTGTCTGTTCCTCAGTATTGTCCCCTCTATATCTGTCTGTTCCTCAGTATTGTCCCCTCTATATCTGTCTGTTCCTCAGTATTGTCCCCTCTATATCTGTCTGTTCCTCAGTATTGTCCCCTCTATATCTGTCTGTTCCTCAGTATTGTCCCCTCTATCTGTCTGTTCCTCAGTATTGTCCCCTCTATATCTGTCCGTTCCTCAGTATTGTCCCCTCTATATCTGTCCCCAGTATTGTCCCCACTATATCTGTCTGTTCCTCAGTATTGTCCCCTCTAGATCTGTCTGTTCCTCCCCGTTCTGTTCCTCAGTATTGTCCCCCTATATCTGTCTGTTCCTCAGTATCTATATCTGTCTGTTCCTCAGTATTGTCCCCTCTAGATCTGTCTGTTCCTCAGTATTGTCCCCTCTAGATCTGTCTGTTCCTCAGTATTGTCCCCTCTATATCTGTCTGTTCCTCAGTATTGTCCCCTCTATATCTGTCTGTTCCTCAGTATTGTCCTCTCTAGATCTTTGTTCCCAGTATTGTCCCCTCAGATGTCTGTTCTCAGTATTGTCCCCCTATATCTGTCTCCAGAGGCTGTTCCTCAGTATTGTCCCCTCTATATCTTTGTTCCTCAGTATTGTCCCCCAGATCTGTCTGTTCCTTGTTTTGTCCCCTCTATATCTGTCTGTTCTTGTTTTGTCGTCCAGAGGCTGTTCTTGTTTTGTTCCCCCCGTCCAGAGGCTGTTCTTGTTTTGTTCCCCGTCCAGAGGCTGTTCTTGTTTTGTTCCCCCCGTCCAGATGCTGTTCTTGTTTTGTTCCCCCCGTCCAGAGGCTGCTCTTGTTTTGTTCCCCCGTCCAGAGGCTGTTCTTGTTTTGTTCCCCCCGTCCAGATGCTGTTCTTGTTTTGTTCCCCCCGTCCAGAGGCTGTTCTTGTTTTGTTCCCCCCATCCAGAGGCTGTTCTTGTTTTGTTCTCCTCGTCCAGATGCTGGTCTTGTTTTGTTCCCCCCGTCCAGAGGCTGTTCTTGTTTTGTTCCCCCCGTCCAGAGGCTGTTCTTGTTTTGTTCCCCCGTCCAGAGGCTGTTCTTGTTTTGTTCCCCCCGTCCAGATGCTGGTCTTGTTTTGTTCCCCCCGTCCAGATGCTGTTCTTGTTTTGTTCCCCCCGTCCAGATGCTGTTCTTGTTTTGTTTGATGTCCATTTTCCATAAATGTTCACTCCCTGTACTTATTTCTCGTCTCCAGTGTCGGTCCTTACAGAATGCGGACACCACTATTTGAAGCATCAGGGAATTCTTGTTTTTTGTTTTTGGTGGTGACATTGGGTCCAGGTGCTGCCGGGGGTGCCTCAGCTGGCTCGACGGGCTACCACGCCTTAGCTGGCTCGAGAGGTTTCCTTGCCTCGGTTAGCTAGGCAGGCTACCATCCCATGTCATACCTCAGCCGGCTCATTGGGCTCCCACGCCTCAGCCGGCCCATCAGGCTACCATGGCACTACGGGATCGTCAGGCTTTCACACCTCAGCCGGATCGCCGGGCTCCCACGCCTCAGCCGGTTTGTCATGCTCCCATGCCTCAGCCGGCTCAGGTGGGATGCTGGGTGGCAGTCCTAGAGGGGGGTGTGGGTACTGTTACGCCTGCTCTCGCTCCCCCTCTCTGGCGTTCAAGGGCACCAGGCTGCCCGTCATTACGCACACCTGTCACCATCATTATGCGCATCAGCGCTCATTGGACTCCTTCACGTTGTTGATTGCCCCCTCTATATCTGTCTGTTTCTCAGTTTTCCCCCTGTGTCTGCATTATTGTCGTAATGTTGTTTAGCTCCCCCATCCCGATGCTGTTCTTGTTTTGTTTGATGTCCATTTTCCATTAAATGTTCACTCCCTGTACTTGCTTCTCGTCTCCAGCGTCGGTCCTTACATAGACAACTATTTTCAGGTCTTGCCATAGATTTTCAAGTAGATTTAAGTCAAAACTGTAACTCAGACACTCAGGAACATTCACAGTCTTCTTGGTAAGTAACAACAGTGTATGTTGGAAAGCAGTTTGAACCAGTTTTTCCTGTAGGATTTTGCCTGTGCTTAGCTCCGTTTCTTTTTGACCCTGTAAAATTTCACAGTCCTTAACGATTAAAAGCATACCCATAACCAGGCAATAACACATCTTCCACGCTGATCTTTAACTCTAGGGCCCCTCAGGGGTGTGTACTTAGACCCCTCCTGTATTCCCTGTTCACCCACGACTGCGTGGCCAAACACAACTCCAACACCATCATTAAGTTAGCTGACGACACAACAGTGGTAGGCCTGATCACCGACAACGATGAGACAGCCTATAGGGAGGAGGTCAGGACAACAACCTCTCCCTCAATTGGAGCAAGACAAAGGAGCTGATTGTGGACTATAGGAAAAGGCGGGCCGAACAGGCCCCCATTAACATCGACGGGGCTGTAGTGGAGAGGGTCGAGAGTTTTAAGTTCCTTGGTGTCCACATCACTAACAAACTATCATGGTCCAAACATACCAAGACAGTCGTGAAGAGGGTAAGACAAAACCTTTTCACCCTCTGGAGACTGAAAATATTTGGCATGGGTCCCCAGATCCTCAAAAGGTTCTACAGCTGCAACATTGAGAGCATCCTGATCGGTTGCATCACCGCCTGTTATGGCAACTGCTCGGCAGCTGACCGTAAGGCATTACAGAGGGTAGGGCGAACGGCCCAGTACATCACCGAGGCCAAGTTTCCTGCCAACCAGGACCTATATAATAGGTGGTGTCAGAGGAAACCCATAAAATTGTCAGAGACTCCAGTCACCCAAGTTATACGTTTTCTCGGCTACCGCACAGCAAGCGGTACCTGAGCGCCTAGTCTAGGACCAAAAGGCTCCTCAACAGCTTCTACCCCCAAGCCATTAGACTGCTGAACTTTGCATAAAAATCGCCACTGGACAATTTACATTGACCCCCCCTCTTTTGTACACTGCTGCTACTTGCTGTTTGTTTGTTACCTAAGCATAGTCACTTCACCCTCAACTACACGTACAGATTACCTCAACTAGCCTGTACCCCCGGACACTGACTTGGTACCGGTGCCCCCTGTATATAGCCTCGTTATTGTTATTCTTATTGTGTTACTTTCTGTTCTTACTTTTTATTTTATCCGACTTGGTAAATATTTTCTTCTTCTTGAACTGCACTGTTGGTTAAGGGCTTGTAAGTAAGCATTTCACGGTAAAGTCTACACTTGTTGTATTCGGAGCTTGTGGCAAATAAAGCTTGATTTGATAACATGATGCAGCCACCAATGTTCTTGAAAATATGGAAGGTGGTACTCAGTAATGTGTTGTATTGGATTTGCCCCAAACATAACACTTTGTATTCAGGGCAAAGAGTGAAATGCTTTGCCATTTTTATTATTATTACTTTAATGCCGTGGGATGGATGTTTTGGAACATGTTTATTCTGTACAGGCTTCCTTCTTTTCACTATGTCAAATAGGCGAGTATTGTGGAGTACAATGTTGTTGATCTATCCTCAGTTTTCTCTGATCACAGCCATTAAACTCTGTAACTGTTTTAAAGTCACCATTGGCTTCATGATGAAATCCCTGAGCGGTTTCCTTCCTCTCTGGCAACTGAGTTAGGAAAGATGCCTGTATCTTTATAGTGACTGGGTGTATTGATACACCATCCAAAGTGTGATTAATAACTTCACCATGCTCAAAGGGTTGTCACGCCCTGACCGTAGAGATCCTTATAATTCTTTATTTGGTTAGGTCAGGGTGTGACTAGGGTGGGCAATCTATGTTTTCTATTTCTTTGTTGGCCGGTTATGGTTCTCAATCGGAGGCAGCTGTCTATTGTTGTCTCTGATTGGGGATCATACTTAGGCAGCCCTTTTCCACATGTAGTTTGTGGGATCTTGTTCTTGGTACTGTGCTGTTTAGCACTACGCAACGTTACGTTTTGTTTTTGTATTTGTGTTTTTTTCAGTGTTCATTTAATAAATTAAAATGTACGTCTACCACGCTGCACCTTGGTCCGATCCTTCAATCGACGAACATAACAGGGATATTCAATGTCTGCTTTTTCTTTTTTACCCATCTTCTTTGTGAGGCATTGGAAAACCTCCCTGGTCTTTGTGGTGGAATCTGTGTTTGTAATTCACTGCTTGACTGAGGGACCTCACAGATAATTGTATGTGTGGGGTACAGAGATGAGGGACCTCACAGATAATTGTATGTGTGGGGTACAGAGATGAGGTCGTCATTCAAAAATCTGGTTAAACACTATTATCGCACAAAGAGTGAGTCCATAGAACTTATTATGTGACTTGTTTACTCCTGAACTTATTTAGTCTTGTTAAGAACTTATTTAGGCTTGGTAAGAACTTATTTAGACTTGGTAAGAACTTATTTAGACTTGGTAAGAACTTATTTAGACTTGTTAAGATCTTATTTAGGCTTGTTAAGATCTTATTTAGGCTTCTTAAGATCTTATTTAGGCTTGCTATAACAAAGGGGTTGAATACTTATTGACTTAAGACATTTCAACTTTTTATTTTTTATTTACTTGTGGGGTATTGTGTGTTGGCCAGTGGCAAAAGAAAACCTCAATTGAGTCCATTTTAAAATCAGGCTATAACAGAAAAAAGTCAAGTGGTGACACTGTGTGGTGACAATGTGTGGTGACACTGTGTGGTGACACCCTTTTACTGTTGTCACAAAGTGCTCTATAGTAAACCTGCTTAGACCCAGGACCAACCAATACTGTATCTGAAGCACAGTGGCAAGGAAACAACTCTTTAGAAGGGAGAACTCTAAAGAGGAACCAGATTCAGTAGGGAGGTCCTTCTTCCCCTGGCTGCCTGTATCGTACACTCTCAGTGTTCTCTGGCTGTCCCCATAGCATAACCCTTTTTGGTTCCAGGTGAAAACACCTTTTGTTTCCAGGTGGAACCCTTTTTAGTTCCATGTAAATCCCTCTGTGGAAAGGGTTCCACATGGATCACAAAAGGGTTCTACCTGAAACCAAAATGTGTGTACATTGGACATTCCACAGCCTTCATCAGATCACCACCTAAACCACACAAAAGTGGCAACATGCTAACGTTACTATAATTCAAATCTCCCAAACCAATCAGTAGAACTTTAGGTTGAAATCTCCCATTGAAACTACAATTTAGATACAGTACAGTGCATGCATCCACCTAGCATTAGCTCCAGTTAGAATAGACATTAACTCAAATGGACTGAAAGAAGTGGCAACATAGTGTGGTTGAGAGGGCCGCGGGCGGTGTGAACGAACGTTCCCTGAGGTATTAATCGCTCTTTAATGTCTACTCAGGTCTGATGATGCTCTGGCAGGGGTGATTTAGAGCCAGTCATCTCTGACAGTAAAAGGCTGTTAGGATGAGTTACGCCACCAGGAAGTGTCGGCCTGTGTGTGGGGTAGCAATGGACTGGGAGCGAGACAGTAAATCAGTCCTTTCTGAGACCAGTGGAGAACGCAGGTAGAAGAGGCTCAAAGGCAACCAAGGGAAAGCAAAACAGAGACTTTTATACAGTGTTTCCACTATATGCAAAATCATGGCTGCCACTGGAAAAAATGTAGATGTACGCGCCAGGAAGACCCCCCCTCCCTTCTTGCAGGAAGACACCAGAAAGAACCCCCGCCCCCCACTAGACCACATTCACACACCCCTCCCCTCATTTGTACATCCATGACTCCAGTAGGCTAGACCCCTAAATCAAAGAGCATCATCAATGAATGTGGTACAGTCCTGGATTCTTGTGTTATTACACAAGATGGGCCTCCCGAGTGGCACAGTGGTCTAAGGCATGTTATCACAGTACTAGCTGTGACACTAGAGATTCTGGGTTCGAGTCCAGGCTCTGTTGCAGCCGGCCGCGACTGGGAGAGACATGGGGGGGTACAATTGTTCCAGTGTCGTCCGGGTTAGGGGAGGGTTTGGCCGGCAGGGATGTCCTTGTCCCATTGCATGCTGACACGGTCGCAAGGTGTACGGTGTTTTCTCCAACATATTGGTGCGGCTGGCTTCCAGGTTAAGTGGGCATTGAGTCAAGAAGCAGTTGGTTGGGTTGTGTTTCGGAGGACGCACGACTCTCGACCTTCGCCTCTCCGAGTCCGTAAGGGAGTTGCAGCGATGACAAAAGACTGTATCTACCAATTGGATACCACAAAATTGGGGATAAAAAATGAATGACACAAGATACTGCAAAGGATAAAGCCACTGACACATAAAAGCCAAGGGTCCATTAACGGGTCCAAACAATATCAATGTGTGATGCTAACTTAGCCACCCTCTCCAAGGACAAGAGAATAAACATACTTACAGACTAGTATCCTTCTTTTTCTCCTGCTCCTCAACAATGGCCTCCTAGAGAAAGGAGCAAGGAATTAGCATTGATCAATGTCATCCATCTTGTGTAACTACATATTTGCTGCAATCTTGTCCATCTATCTGTAGAAAAATACATTGTAAATCTCAATGAGACAAAACATAAAGCTTAAATAAGGATAAAGAAAGAAAAAAACTATGTATTGTATCAAGCATCTAAGGATTTCAACTGAGCTTATTGAAACAGAGGAATCTACTTTTACATGTTGCTGACTGTACAGGGAAACTCAACAAGCAGGTTAAAGGTCTCTCTTGTTTAGACGTAGAATCCAGATTATAGATCAGCCCTCAGGAAAATCAGCAGTAATTCATTGGTACATTGACTTCTACTCTACAGAGTGCTGTGTGTGAATTAAAGAAGTTGGGATCGTTGGAAATCAAATCAAATCTGAGGAGTGGAGTGGTGTAGTGTTTCTCAATGGCTCAGTGCAGATGAAGGAGAGGAGACTAGGAAAGGAAAACAGTTAGGATGATTGAGCATGCATCACAAATGTGTTACATGGCTTCCTCTTTCCATCTCCTCCATTTGTGATGATTTGAAACCACAGGATAAGTGAAAGCAGGAGATGAGTAGAGGAGGGCCATTTAGACTATTGAGGGTGACATTTTCATAGTGCAAGAATAATTGTGCAAAGTGCAAAAATGACTATACAACTAATTTTATTCTGGCAGCGTGATTACACTTTAAACTTTACTTCAACAATGTACATCATAAAGAGGCAACTATTGATGTATTTCTCAGGTTACATGTAACACCGTATAATTATTTTCAAATGAAATCATTGCAAGATGAGGTTTACAGAAACGTGGCCCTGAGTCTTGCACCATGTGTCTCTCTCACCCTGATGTTGTTGACGATAGCGGCTCCCTTGCTCTCTGCAGCCTCAGGGTTCCCTATGAGGTAGTCCCAGGCACAGAACACTCTCCAGCAGAAGGTGAAGTTCTCATCAGAGGCACTGGCTAGGCTCAGACGGGAGTTCTTAGCCATCCTGAGGGAAAGTGTTGATAAATAACACAAAATGGCATCGATTAGCGACAGGTCATTGTGTTCCTAACAAGAGGTTAAACTGGCGATGGAACAGGATTCAAACACCTTTATAGGTAATACAGAAACAGTTGAAATATAATCACTACAGTAGTGATTACAATGTGATAGCCACGGTATCAAAACAGATGAGAGGTTTGACCATATAATCACTACAGTAGTGGTTACAATGTGATAGCCACGGTACCAAAACAGAGGAGAGGTTTGACCATATAATCACTACAGTAGTGATTACAATGTGATAGCCACGGTATCAAAACAGATGAGAGGTTTGACCATATAATCACTACAGTAGTGGTTACAATGTGATAGCCACGGTATCAAAACAGATGAGAGGTTTGACCATATAATCACTACAGTAGTGGTTACAATGTGATAGCCACGGTATCAAAACAGAGGAGAGGTTTGACCATATAATCACTACAGTAGTGGTTACAATGTGATAGCCACGGTATCAAAACAGATGAGAGGTTTGACCATATAATCACTACAGTAGTGGTTACAATGTGATAGCCACGGTATCAAAACAGAGGAGAGGTTTGACCATATAATCACTACAGTAGTGGTTACAATGTGATAGCCACGGTATCAAAACAGAGGAGAGGTTTGACCATATAATCACTACAGTAGTGGTTACAATGTGATAGCCACGGTACCAAAACAGAGGAGAGGTTTGACCATATAATCACTACAGTAGTGGTTACAATGTGATAGCCACGGTACCAAAACAGAGGAGAGGTTTGACCATATAATCACTACAGTAGTGGTTACAATGTGATAGCCACGGTACCAAAACAGAGGAGAGGTTTGACCATATAATCACTACAGTAGTGGTTACAATGTGATAGCCACGGTACCAAAACAGAGGAGAGGTTTGACCATATAATCACTACAGTAGTGGTTACAATGTGATAGCCACGGTACCAAAACAGAGGAGAGGTTTGACCATATAATCACTACAGTAGTGGTTACAATGTGATAGCCACGGTACCAAAACAGAGGAGAGGTTTGACCATATAATCACTACAGTAGTGGTTACAATGTGATAGCCACGGTACCAAAACAGAGGAGAGGTTTGGTCATATAATCACTACAGTAGTGGTTACAATGTGATAGCCACGGTACCAAAACAGAGGAGAGGTTTGACCATATAATCACTACAGTAGTGGTTACAATGTGATAGCCACGGTACCAAAACAGAGGAGTGGTTTGACCATATAATCACTACAGTAGTGGTTACAATGTGATAGCCACGGTACCAAAACAGAGGAGAGGTTTGACCATATAATCACTACAGTAGTGGTTACAATGTGATAGCCACGGTACCAAAACAGAGGAGTGGTTTGACCATATAATCACTACAGTAGTGGTTACAATGTGATAGCCACGGTACCAAAACAGAGGAGAGGTTTGACCATATAATCACTACAGTAGTGGTTACAATGATAGCCACGGTACCAAAACAGATGAGAGGTTTGACCATATAATCACCACAATGTGTGGTACCAAAACAGAGGAGAGGTTTGACCATATAATCACTACAGTGGAAGTTACAATGTGATAGCCATGGTACCAAAACAGAGGAGAGGTTTGACCATATAATCACTACAGTAGTGGTTACAATGTGATAGCCACGGTACCAAAACAGAGGAGAGGTTTGACCATATAATCACTACAGTAGTGGTTACAATGTGATAGCCACGGTACCAAAACAGAGGAGAGGTTTGACCATATAATCACTACAGTAGTGGTTACAATGTGATAGCCACGGTATCAAAACAGAGGAGAGGTTTGACCATATAATCACTACAGTAGTGGTTACAATGTGATAGCCACGGTACCAAAACAGAGGAGAGGTTTGACCATATAATCACTACAGTAGTGGTTACAATGTGATAGCCACGGTACCAAAACAGAGGAGTGGTTTGACCATATAATCACTACAGTAGTGGTTACAATGTGATAGCCACGGTACCAAAACAGAGGAGAGGTTTGACCAGATAATCACTACAGTAGTGGTTACAATGTGATAGCCACGGTACCAAAACAGAGGAGAGGTTTGACCATATAATCACTACAGTAGTGGTTACAATGTGATAGCCACGGTACCAAAACAGAGGAGAAGTTTGACCTCGTACTTCAATGCTCTTAGTTGTGGCAAAAATGTACCCACTATGCTTTTTACTTTGTGTATCTACGTCATATCGCTGAGTCCACCTTAAAAAATATCATATTTGACATTAGTAGTAGCTAGTAGCTAGCCACATCAATGGTCACCTTTGGTAATACATTCATATCAATATCACTCCACATAAATTAGCTTTATTAAAGAGACTCCTGTGATTACTTTCTTAACAGAATGATGAAACTGTAGGCAAAAACAGCCATCCCAACCAGAAAATAGGCCAGGGGGAGGCGATAGCCGGCACTGCCGAGCTTCCTCACCGGGCCATAGTACCCATAGAACAACACCGAGTACTGGAGGTAGCCCTGTGGATGAAAACATCACAAAGACAAGAATTGTGAATAAACTGGGAACCAAAACAAGTTGTGGCTTAGGTCTTTAAAACACGGTGAAACTTAAAGCATGCAACAAACAAATCCAAAACACTATTGAAACACTATTGAGACACTTTCAAGACACAATTGAAACACTATTGAGACACATTCAAGACACTAATGAAACACTATTGAGGCGCTATTGAGGTGCTATTGAGACACTTTTAACACATTACTGAGGGACTGTTGAGACACTACTGAGGCACTACAAATCCTGATCCAATTCACACAGTGTAAGGATTATTATGTGGTTATTATGTGGTATTATGTGGTATTATGTGTTATTATGAGGATATTATGTGTTATTATGTGGTATTATGCAGTTATTATGTGTTATTATGAGGTTATTATGTGGTTATTATGTGCTTATTGTGTGTTATTATGTGTTATTATGTGGTTACTATGTCTAATTATGTGGTTATTGTGTGGTTATTATGTGTTATTATGTGGTACTATGTGGTATTATGTGTTATTATGTGATTATTATGTGGTTTTACGTGTTATTTTGTGTTATGTGGTTATTATGTGATTATTATGTGTTATTATGTGGTTATGTGATATTTTGTGTTATTTTGTGGTTAGTATGTGTTATTATGTGGGTTTATGTGTTATTATGTGGGTTTATGTGTTATTATGTGGGTTTATGTGTTATTGTGTGGCTATTATGTGGTTATTATGTGGTTATTATGTGTTATTATGTGGTTATTATGTAGTTATTATGTGTTATTATGTGTTATTATGTAGTTATTATGTGGTTATTATGTGTTATTATGTGTTATTATGTGGTTACTGTTGCTCCTCGGGGGCCTCCGTACTTAATGTCATGCTGAGAAGAAGGCTGGCAACATAAACATCACTCACAGTACAAGGAGTGGTTGAAATATAGTTTAGATGAATCAGACTACACAACAAAATGGATGTAATTGAACAGTGATATTTAGGAAACATTAAGAGATTAAACTGCCTTGCCCCAAGAGACCAGATGGTGTCCAGATCTTGGGCTGAGGCCAGGTGCTCCTTGGGAATGGTCTTACTCCGGGTTGTTCCGAACGGCTCTCCGGCCAGGAGCTGAGGGGAGAAATCAGATGGATTATTATGCCAGTACAATCAATGATATGGGGGAGGAGTGGGGGCAAATGGATTAGAAAGGGACTATGTTACCATTGAATTTGCACACACACACACAAGTCTTATCTCTGAAAACTTCAGTCTACAAAAGAAAAATCCAATCTGTGAGGTTGGGGTGAATGAAGGAGGGAAAGGGTTGGTTGGAGAATGGATGGAAGGAAGGAGGGATGAAATGGAGGAGATTGGGAGTGAGTGATGTGCCAGCTGATGTCTGGGGAAATTGCCTGTGTCTGCATGTCAGCCGGCTAAATAAATCAGCCCTGCTTTTCCCGACATACCCAGACCAATAACAATGCCCTCTATGCATTATTTGTGACGTCTGGCACCAAAAGTGCTGATTTTTATTGTCATACTTTGCAAACACATACCGGAATTTACAATATCTGTTAGGTCCTCTCTTGTATCCTCTGCATACAATTCACCATTGTAACATTCAGCTACATTCTACATTTGAAGCAGTCAAATAGTGTTAAATAAAGTTGAAATCCTCTATCGCTGTTTTTAAGTATTGTTTTATGGAGAATTCAGTTTACTTCCTTTCCCTAATAACTTCATTATTTAGTCATGATACACACATCTATGATACACACATCTATGGTACACACATCTATGATACACACATCTATGATACACACATCTATGATACACACATCTATGGTACACACATCTATGATACACACATCTATGGTACACACATCTATGGTACACACATCTATGATACACACATCTATGATACACACATCTATGGTACACACATCTATGGTACACACATCTATGGTACACACATCTATGATACACACATCTATGGTACACACATCTATGATACACACATCTATGGTACACACATCTATGGTACACACATCTATGGTACACACATCTATGGTACACACATCTATGGTACACACATCCATGGTACACACATCTATGATACACACATCTATGGTACAAACAGCCCCTGTTCTTCTATTGATTGACACACACACACACACACACACACACACACACACACACACACACACACACACACACACACACACACACACACACACACACACACACACACACACACACACACACACACACACACACACACACACACACACTAGAGATCGACCGATTATGATTTTTCAATGCCGATACCGATACAGATTATTGGAGGACCCCAATTTTTTTTTACTAAATGTATTTGTAATAATGACAATTACAACAATACTGAATGAACACTTTTATTTTAACTTAATATAATACATCAATAAAATCTATTTAGCCTCAAATAAATAATGAAACATGTTCAATTTGTTTTAAATAATGCAAAAAGAAGAAAGTAAAAGTGCAATATGTGCCGTGTAAAAAAGCTAACGTTTAAGTTCCTTGGTCAGAACATGAGAACATATGAAAGCTGGTGGTTCCTTTTAACATGAGTCTTCAATATTCCAAGGTAAGAAGTTTTAGGTTGAGGTTATTATAGGAATTATAGGACTATTTCTCTCTATACGATTTGAATTTCATATACCTTTGACTAGTGGATGTTCTTATCTGCACTTTAATATTGCCATAGCTTCTGTCCCTCTCATCGCTCCTACCTGGGCTCGAACCAGGAATACATTGACAACAGCCACCCTCGAAGCAGCATTAACCATCGCTCCACAAAAGCCGCGGACCTTGCAGGGCAAGTGGAACAACTACTCCAAGTCTCAGACCGAGTGTTGTTTGAAACACTATTAGCCCACACTCCGCTAACTAGCCAGCCATTTCACATTGGTTACACCAGCCTAATATCGGGAGTTGATAGGCTTGAAGTCATAAACAGCGCAATGCTTGAAGCACAGCGAAGAGCTGCTGGCAAAACGCACGAAAGTGCTGTTTGAATGAATACTTACGAGCCTGCTGCTGCCTACCACCGCTCAGTCAGACTGCTCTATCAAATATCAAATCATAGACTTAATTATAACATAATAACACACAGAAATACGAGCCTTAGGTCATTAATATGGTCAAATCCGGAAACTATCATTTATAAAATAAACGTTTATTCTTTCAGTGAAATACGGAACAGTTCAGTATATTATCTAATGGGTGGCATCCATAAGTCTAAATATTGCTGTTACATTGCACAACCTTCAATGTTATGTCATAATTACGTAAAATTCGGGCAAATTAGTTCGCAACGAGCCAGGCGGCCCAAACTGTTGCATATACCCTGACTCTGTGTGCAAGGAACACAAGAGAAGTGACACAATTTCCCTAGTTTAATATTGCCTGCTAACCTGGATTTCTTTTAAATAAATATGCAGGTTTTTAAAATATATACTTCTGTGTATTGGATCTCAAGAAAGGCATTGATGGTTATGGTTAGGTACATTCGTGCAATGATTATGATTTTTTCGCAAATGAGCTTTTGTTAAATCATCCCCCGTTTGGCAAAGATGGCTGTCTTCGTTAGGAAGAAATAGTCTTCACAGTTCGCAACGAGCCAGATGAACCAAACTGCTGCATATACTCTGACTCTGTTGCACAGAACGCAAGGGAAGTGACACAATTTCCCTAGTTAAAAGAAATTCATGTTAGCAGGCAATATTAAATAAATATGCAGGTTTAAAAATATAGACTTATGTATTGATTTTAAGAAAGGCATTGATGTTTATGGTTAGGTACACATTGGTGCAACGACAGTGCTTTTTTCACGAATGCGCTTGTTAAATCACCCGTTTGGCAAAGTAGGCTGTGATTCAATGATAAATTAACAGGCACCGCATTGATTATATGCAACTCAGGACAAGCTAGATATACTAGTAATATCATCAACCATGTGTAGTTATAACTAGTGATTATGTTAAGATTGATTGTTTTTTATAAGATACGTTTAATGCTAGCTAGCACCTTACCTTGGCTCCTTGCTGCACTTGAATAACAGGCCATGATCGGTGTCCAAAAATGCAGATTACGATAGTTATGAAAACTTGAAATCGGCCCTAATTAATCGGCCACTCTAACACACACACACACACACACACACACACACACACACACACACACACACACACACACACACACACACACACACACACACACACACACACACACACACACACACACACACACACACACACACACACACACACACACACACACACACACACACCTCAGGTATGACTATGAATGCTCCAGTCATGACAGTGAGGACTATGTTGATACCAAACAGCCATCTGAGGAAGATGAAGTAGGAGGCGACCCCTGACCCAAAGTGACCTAAGAGGGAAACAGAGACAGGGGTGTATGGTGAAGTTACCCCAAGACATTGATATTGGGTCAGTTTTGCATTTTCATCACTAATGTTTAAGTTCAGGTTTGGGGTAGGTGGAGCTGATCCTAGATCTGTACTATGGGAAAGGAGACAGATAATCACAAATCATCTCAAACCAAACTGAAATTATTTTAAGTTTCAGACATTACATTTATTTATTTTAAATTTTAATTGTCACATGCTTGGTAAACAACAGGTGTAGACTGGAATGCTAACTTACGGGCCCTTCCCAACAACGCAAAATACCAAAAATATAAATAAAATAACAATAGAAAAACATGTGTAACACAAGGAGTAAATACAATATAAATATATAAATAACTTGGCTATACACACGGGTTACCAGTACAGAGTCTATGTGCAGGGGTAAGAGGTAATAACTTGGCTATACACACGGGTTACCAGTACAGAGTCTATGTGCAGGGGAACGAGGTAATAACTTGGCTATACACACGGGTTACCAGTACAGAGTCTATGTGCAGGGGTAAGAGGTAATAACTTGGCTATACACACGGGTTACCAGTACAGAGTCTACAGAGTCTGTGTGCAGTAATAACTTGGCTATACACACGGGTTACCAGTACAGAGTCTATGTGCAGGGTATGAGGTAATAACTTGGCTATACACACGGGTTACCAGTACAGAGAGCAGGGTAATAACTTGGCTATACACACGGGTTACCAGTACAGAGTCTATGTGCAGGGGTACGAGGTAATAACTTGGCTATACACACGGGTTACCAGTACAGAGTCTATGTGCAGGGGTACGAGGTAATAACTTGGCTATACACACGGGTTACCAGTACAGAGTCTATGTGCAGGGGTAAGAGGTAATAACAGAGTCTATGTGCTACTTGGCTATACACACGGGTTACCAGTACAGAGTCTATGTGCACGGGTTACCACGGGTTACCAGTACAGAGTCTATGTGCAGGGGTACGAGGTAATAACTTGGCTATACACACGGGTTACCAGTACAGAGTCTATGTGCAGGGGTACGAGGTAATAACTTGGCTATACACACGGGTTACCAGTACAGAGTCTATGTGCATACGAGGTAATAACTTGGCTATACACGGGTTACCAGTACAGAGTCTATGTGCAGGGTACGAGGTAATAACTTGGCTATACACACGGGTTACCAGTACAGAGTCTATGTGCAGGGGTACGAGGTAATAACTTGGCTATACACACGGGTTACCAGTACAGAGTCTAGAGTCTATGGGTACGAGGTAATAACTTGGCTATACACACGGGTTACCAGTACAGAGTCTATGTGCAGGGGTACGAGGTAATAACTTGGCTATACACACGGGTTACCAGTACAGAGTCTATGTGCAGTCTATGGGGTACGAGGTAATAACTTGGCTATACACACGGGTTACCAGTACAGAGTCTATGTGCAGGGGTACGAGGTAATAACTTGGCTATACACACGGGTTACCAGTACAGAGTCTAGTGCAGGGGTAATAACTTGGCTATACACACGGGTTACCAGTACAGAGACGAGGTAATAACTTGGTAACGGGTTACCAGTACAGAGTCTATGTGCAGGGGTACGAGGTAATAACTTGGCTATACACACGGGTTACCAGTACAGAGTCTATGTGCAGGGGTACGAGGTAATAACTTGGCTATACACACGGGTTACCAGTACAGAGTCTATGTGCAGGGGTACGAGGTAATAACTTGGCTATACACACGGGTTACCAGTACAGAGTCTATGTGCAGGGGTACGAGGTAATAACTTGGCTATACACACGGGTTACCAGTACAGAGTCTATGTGCAGGGGTACGAGGTAATAACTTGGCTATACACACGGGTTACCAGTACAGAGTCTATGTGCAGGGGTACGAGGTAATAACTTGGCTATACACACGGGTTACCAGTACAGAGTCTATGTGCAGGGTATGAGGTAATTGAGGAAGATACAGTATGTAGGTATAGGTAGGGATAAAGTGACTAGACAACAGGATAGATAGTAGACAGTAGCAGCAGCGTCTGTGATGAGTGTGGAAGTGTGTGTGTGGCGACAGTGTGCCTGTGTGTCAATACAATGTTACAGTAAAATACACATTACAGTAAAAGGTAATGAACTAATATTTTACTGTAATATAGTCAATATCTTACATGTTCAAGTAAGTAATACAATCAGTTATTAAAAGTTGTTACTTTCTATTTTCTTGATCCTCATCTCCCAGGGAATAAACAGAACCACGATGTTGTACAGCAACCTGGAGACCTTCTTCAGCAGCTGAAAATATAGGACCATTTTCTATTAGTGTGTGTGTATATATTTATATATATACTGTATATATTTGTCTGCATGGCTTTTTTGAATGATTGATTTACTGTTATTATCGTGTCTTATTTCAGATGCCCAAACCATTGGACTTAAACAGTCAATTATTTTCAGGGTGTGTGTGCATGTGTGGGTGTTTGTGTTTAAAGGAGGAAGAGGTTAAAATCTTTGCTTAATTCTCTCAGAGAAGATCTGTTGATTCAGTAGCCAACACCAGTCAAGTCCCATCACTTAACATCAAATGAGCAGCTCCCACTGTACCATTGATAAATATTGTATTTAATTAATTTCATGATTTCATGATAGGGAGGGGTACTTTATTCAAAAGTCAAGATATGATTATTCATATACACATTGAACAAATGGATGTGATTTCTAAATTGTAATTAAGCAGAAGCCAATATATATATATAATTAATTATTCCTCATCAATCTACTTTCTAAAAGTCAATTAATTTTAATGGTGCTTCGGGAAGCCTTGCCCAATGCCTGAACATTTTAATTAAACCAAACCATAACAACAGGCTATAAATTTGCTTGACTGCGGTTTGCTGAGGCTGTGTGTGTGTGTGTGTGCCTATGTGTGTGTGTGTGTGTGTGTGTCCCTATGTGTGTGTGTGTGTGTGCCTATGTGTGTGTGTGTGTGTCCCTATGTGTGTGTGTGTGTGTGTGTGTGTGTGTGTGTGTGTGTGTGTGTGTGTGTGTGTGTGTGTGTGTGTGTGTGTGTGTGTGTGTGTGTGTGTGTGTGTGTGTGTGTGTGTGTGTGTGTGTGTGTGTGTGTGTGTGTGTGTGCCTATGTGTGTGTGTGTGTGTGTGTGTGTGTGTGTGTGTGTGTGTGTGTGTGTGTGTGTGTGTGTGTCCCTATGTGTGTGTGTGTGTGTGTGTGTGTGTGTGTGTGTGTGTGTGTGTGTGTGTGTGTGTGTGTGTGTGTGTGTGTGTGTGTGTGTGTGTGTGTGTCCCGTGTGTGTGTGTGTGTGTGTGTGTGTGTGCCTGTGTGTGTGTGTGTGTGTGTGCCTACAGGCAGAGGGAGCAGTGTGTGTGTGTGTGTGTTGTGTGCCTATGTGTGTGTGTGTGTGTAAGCCTAAGCTAATTTTCAATTAAATCATATGTGAAAAGTAGTGTGTGTGTGTGTGTCAGTTTGTGAAACTGTGCACATTACTGTGTGTGTTCATTGTTGTGTGTGTGTGTGTGTGTGTGTGTGTGTGTGTGTGTGTGTGTCCCATTGTGTTGTATAATATGAGTGTGTTTGTGAACCTTCTTGCAGTATGTGTGTGTGTGTGGTGTGTGTGTGTGTGTGTGTGTGTGTGTGTGTGTGTGTGTGTGTGTGTGTGTGTGTGTGTGTGTGTGTGTGTGTGTGTGTGTGTGTGTGTGTGTGTGTGTGTGTGTGTGTGTGTGTGTGTGTGTGTGTGTGTGTGTGTGTGTGTGTGAACCCACATCAGCCCCAGCAGCCTGGTACCCTCTGGTCCTTGTTAGCCTCCCCTCGTACTTCAGGACAATCTCTCTGGCCTGCCTGGAACAAACACAGGGAGATAACAATGGCTTTTAAACTCTGATCTACAGTCAGTAGAAACACAAACACATCACACTGGAAGAGTGAATATGATTCAATACACTGATCTAGGTAAATCAGATATAGTAAAACATTTTAAAGACATGTAAATTATGATTCCAGAGATTGATGTAATTTCAGACAAAAATAACTTGCAGCAGGTTAAACCCTTGCATGGTCCTAGTTCAGCTTTACTGTGCGTGGGAGTAGACTATTCCTACTATGGTTCTCAACCCATCACTGGGGTAGTTCAGATGTCTGTGGCACTTGCTCTAATCAACGATGCCTACTCTCAACAGGCTTTTCACAGATGTGCTCTTAAATAAAAATGGTTTAGGGCAGATTAAAAATATATTTTAGAAAGAGAGGAGGAGACTAAATAAAAAGAGCCAAAGCGGGAAGGGTGGAGACGGACGGTACCGGAATTCTGGTTTCCATGGTTTCGTACTTGTGCCTATATCACCAGACCATTGGGTCTGCACACTCTTTTCATCTTTCAACTTGCTTAAGGTACTACTACTAGGATAAAATGTATTGTTGATATCCTGTATGTTATGGTACTACTACTAAGATAAACTCTACTAAGATAAACTCTATGGTTGATATCCTGTATGTTATGGTACTACTAAGATAAACTCTATAGTATAAACTCTATGGTTGATATCCTGTATGTTATGGTACTACTAGATAAACTCTATGATATCCTGTATGTTATGGTACTACTAAGATAAACTATGGTTGATATCCTGTATGTTATGGTACTACTAAGATACTATGGTTGTCAGACTACTAAGATAAACTCTATGGTTGATATCCTGTATGTTAATACTATGGATAAACTCTATGGTTGATATCCTGTATGTTATGGTACTACTAGGATAAACTCTATGGTTGATATCCAGTCATGTGTACTATACATTCTATGGTTGATATCCTGTATGTTATGGTACTACTAGGATAAACTCTATGGTTGATATCCTGTATGTTATGGTACTACTACTAAGATAAACTCTATGGTTGATATCCTGTATGTTATGGTACTACTATGATAAACTCTATGGTTGATATCCTGTACGATAAACTCTATGGTTGATATCCTACTACTAGGATAAACTATGGTTGATATCCTGTATGTTATGGTACTACTACTAGGATAAACTCTATGGTTGATATCCTGTATGTTATGGTACTACTAGGATAAACTCTATGGTTGATATCCTGTATGTTATGGTACTACTAGGATAAACTCTATGGTTGATATCCTGTATGTTATGGTACTACTACTAGGATAAACTCTATGGTTGATATCCTGTATGTTATGGTACTACTAGGATAAACTCTATGGTTGATATCCTGTATGTTATGGTACTACTACTAGGATAAACTCTATGGTTGATATCCTGTATGTTATGGTACTACTAGGATAAACTCTATGGTTGATATCCTGTATGTTATGGTACTACTAGGATAAACTCTATGGTTGATATGGTACTAGGATAAACTCTATGGTTGATATCCTGTATGTTATGGTACTACTAGGATAAACTCTATGGTTGATATCCTGTATGTTATGGTACTACTAGGATAAACTCTATGGTTGATATCCTGTATGTTATGGTACTACTACTAGGATAAACTCTATGGTTGATATCCTGTATGTTATGGTACTACTAGGATAAACTCTATGGTTGATATAATTTATGTTTATAACGACTGTCTGATTGCTGCATTGGTACAGGTGTCCATATAAAAAAATATAGCTGTTTAAATACCTAGATAAATAAAATGCACTGGAAATATAAAATATAAATATTTAATACCAAAAAAAAGTTGATTATGCCATTTCAAAACAAATCAAATGAACTTCGAGATAAACGGGGACAGGAATTTCACAACAAGCATAACAGGTGAAAACGGGGGTATTGAACCAGTGATTTGCAGTGTAAAATATGAGGTGTTTTTGCAGGGGGTGTAATCAGCAGTATTCACCCAGAGATTACTGAGGACGTAAAACGCAGGCTTGCATCTCATCCGTGTGACGGTCATAAAGCCTAGAGCAGTAATAACAAACCACCCATATAAAACCTGCTATGGCTAGAACCTACTCAGCACATCTTAGGAGGTCTCTCTCTCTCGCTCGCTCGCTCACTCTGTCGCTCGCTCATTCTCTCGTTCTCCTGAAGTGATGCTCTTTGAGAAAAATACTGTAAACGGCTATAGTCAAATCACATCTATGTTTGGTTATAAAAAAGAGTGACTTTAGGCAATTTACTGTATTAAAAAATTCATATTGAATTGTGTTTGCCTGACAACGCAACAAAATATTAACATTTAAAAAAGATGTATCTGCTGTTGGATAGTTCCATTTTAGCCACTGGCTTAATCCCGTTCTTTAACTTTTATTTTTGGTTGAGTTGGAGACGTGGATCTAACTTGAAGACAATTTAATAGGCTATTTACTATATTTCAAAAAATCATCCAGAAACCCCAGGCCTGTTGTTCTATTGTCGTTGATGACTGAAAATGCTATACAGGCTTAAATAGCCTCATTGATGATACGTGAGTGATACAGCATGGTCATTTTGCTCTGTGAAACCTTCCCCTTTGGAATGACTTCCATAGTGAATCTAAGTGGAGATCTCAACCATCATTGTCACAATAGCACATTGGTAATAGTCAGTGACAAACAGCATAGCTGACCAGGGCTGGGCTTGGTTAAAACCCTGGGAAAGAGACCAAAGGGGAGCTGTAGATAGATCAACTCTCCAGTAGGAGGTGCTGCCCAGACTATTGTTTCTTTTCTGAAAGTGGATATAACATTGAAGATCTGACATTGTTTTAAAGGTAAAAATTCAACATATTTTATAGAAGGTTATCTATGTTGAAAATTGGTTACCATGATGACATAATCCTATGGTTGAAATTTCACCCTCAAAACAGTTTACGAAAATAACGTTTTTCAAATCCAATGTATTTTCCATGTAGATTCCACGTCACAATACAGTACCAGGCAAAGTATTATTGTATTATTGTACAATGTAGAGAATAGCAAAAATAAAGAAAAACCCTTGAATGAGTAGGTATTCTAAAACCTTTGACCGGTAGTGTATATTGACAAATTATGTTGAAACAACGTTGATTCAACCAGTTTGTGTCAAGAGGGACACAACTTCTGTGGCTCAGTTGGTAGAGCATGGCGCTTGTAACGCCAGGGTAGTGGGTTCGATTCCCGGGACCACCCATACGTAGAATGTATGCACACATGACTGTAAGTCGCTTTGGATAAAAGCGTCAGCTAAATGGCATATATTATCCCCTTATCCAATTATCAGCTCAGATCAAACACACGTGGGTCTACAAATACAATTCTCTTCCTCAATAGTGAGTAGCGAAAGAATACTATATAAAAACTCTAAATGAGTATGACATCCTGGCATTTAAAGCATACTAAACTTGATCATTTTGACATACTATAAGACTTAAATATTTGCAAACCTAAAACGCTTACTATTAAGGACAGAAGTACAGGTATCTGGACAAGGTCCAAATGTCTAATCTGTGTTGTCAGGAGACATCTGGATTCCGATTTGAATTTAATAGCATCCTAAACCCCCAGAACAGAAGACAAACACAAAGGTATCAGGTGTGTCCCTCTAGATGCATGGTGTTTGTATAATCAATGTGTGTGTGGGACTGGAGGTCCTGACCCCAGTAAAAATAGGAACCAGGCGAACTAACAGCTGATGAAATAATGACTCTGCTAATTTGGTTTATTTTCTGTGGGAGGAGCCATTAACGTGGCGAGGGAGTGAGGAGCCCGGGAGAGACAGATGTTAATCGTTATTTACTTCGCCTCATGCTTTACATTCCGATGGCTCCTCCGCCCATTAGCGACAGAGAGTTAGTGCTTTTTCACCATTTATGAGCTCTCAGGTGTTAATGAAGAGCTAGTGTTGACATGTTTCCCCTATCTGGCATGTTAATGGGTTTGGATAACCAGACTGCAGGGGGAAAACAACAGCGAAGAGGGAACAAAACGTGCACTTCACTATGCATAGGGGTTCTAATACTGTGGTCAAATGCTTCTTGTGATGAATCCATTTGTATACCTGTCCTGTCCATCTTAAGGAATTAAACCTAAGGCTGCGTCCCCAATGGTCCCCTCTGCCCTACATAGTGCAATACTTTTGACCAGAACCCTATATGCCCTGGTAAAAAAAAATGGTGTTTGTGTCTCATGGGCTGAGCTCGGGTGTGTATTTTGGTGATGGTGTGTACATGTGTGTCTACTCTATTCAGTATGTGTGCATCTATGTGCCTTACTTGAGGGCTTTGAGCTTGCGTCTCATAGGCCAGGCTCGGGTGCGTATGTTGGCGATGATCTCCTTCTGAAACTGGATGTTCTGGAACATCTGCTCTGGGTCGTTGCTGTCTGCATGCTCATCCTCCTTGCCCTCCTCATCTGATTGGCTGCAATGGGACAGAAGGAGAGGGGTCAACTTGTTATCTTGATGGACAGCTGTGCTCTGCTGTGTGACTGAAGACAGACTCAAAGAAGCAGGATGTTGATAGTTGCTTTTTTCTCTGTAAAATCAATTTCCTCACAAGCAAGGCAAATGGTAAGAGTTCATAGCATGACACACACACAGAAACATGCCCACCTGCACCAGAAGCAGGCATGCACCAAACACACACACACAAAGTGAATGTACACAGTCCCTACATTAAAATATCAACGTAATCCACACGGTTTATTTTTCATTTGAAAATGCAGTGAACCTAAAACAAGATTGAATCATTATTTTTTTAAGTCATACACATGAACTTAATTATCAAAGTGAGGATACTGAATGACGTGAAAATGTATAGGAGGAATGGTTAATAGATTATTTGACTCCTACAATATAAATATTCAGCTTGAGCAGGAGATAATGAAAATCTTAAAAACTCAGTCACAGGGTGTGTATGGAAATGACTCCGTCCTCCTGAAGAAAACTCCAGTACCCTGTGCTCTCCAGTCACTCGTCTGGTCAATCTGTCAATTATAGAAGCAGTGTTCCCTGACGACTGGAAATCTGCTGTCATAACACCAATCTTCAAGGCTGGAGATCCAACTGATGTGGCCAAATATAGGCCCGTCTGCATTCTCCTAATCATATCCAAGGTGGTAGAAGAGGTGGTGGCCAACCAACTAATAGCCCACCTAAACTCAGGTCACTCTCCTCTCTATCCAATGCAGTTTGGTTTCAGGACACATCATTCAACCGAAATGGCAAACTGCTTCCAACTTTGCCAAAGGTTGAGTTGTGATAGCTGTTTTCCTGGATTTAAAGAAAGCATTCGACACAGTGAACCACAATGTGCTGCTATCCAAACTGTCAACCCACAAACTACCGGCACACACAAACAGATGGATGGAATCCAGTCTGACCAAAAGAAAACAATGCATCAAAAATCAAACTTTCAACATCTGCCCACTGCTCTGTCAGGGTCCCTCAAGGATCCATTTTGTGCCCACTTTAATTTAATATATACATCAATGCAGATGTATGCAGACGATACAGTGTTCTACTGTATGTACATGTCAAGACAAAGCAACAGCCGGCTTGTAAAATTACAACAGCAACGAACAAAATAGCTGACTGTTTGGACTATTCATGTCTAACATTGAACAAAACAAAAACTGTCTGCATGTATTTTTCCACCAGGAACAGTGAGACCATCAGCCTGAGGGAATTTCATAAAAATGTAAATCGTAAAACATTTAAAAAGTTATCCTTTTTAGATAAAACTATACAAAATATAATCAGGTCACCAAATAACTATTTTGCTAAGGTATACAGTAGCCTCAACAGCACTCTGTCCATGGTGTAGCCAGAAGACACCCGTCCTCCTCTGTGTATATTCACATCAATACAAAATCTAGGAGGCTCATGCCTTCCACTGCCTCACTGCCTTCCATAGACTTAAACAGAAATTATCAGCCTATCAGCCTACTGCAGCATGAACTGACATGTTGTCCACCCAATCATAAGATCAGAGAATTAATCTAGCACTGGAAGCATAAGATACAGTTAGCTAGCAGTGTAATGTATAAAATGTGGTGAATAGTTATCTCAAAGAGAGAGAAAGACTATAGTTGAACGTTTTTGAACAAATTAATTTCTTACAAAATGAAGGAGAAGCAAGAGAGAAATAGAGAGTAATTTTTTCACTTTCAGTTTTACTTAGTTAGCAAATGCAGCTAGCTAGTTTAGCCTACTAAAATACCCTGCTCAAACAGAGAGATGCTATGTTAGATAGCTGGCCCGCCGGTGTAACTGCTTACTGACTCTGCACTGTAACGTTACTGCATGATTTTAGTGGGGTTACTAACGCGGTAGTTCTATTAGCTAAGCTGACTATGACATTACTTTAGCTAATATGGTGATAACGATGTAGGCTGTTTGTAGAGGTTTGGCTTGGAAAGTTTTCATTCTGCCGATTCTGTTGAAGAACGTTTCTTAAATGGAAGCAAACTGAACAAAACAGGGATAAACATACCTGAATTTGTCCAATAGAAACTCTTGTTTGCAACTGTCGTGTCTTTGGCTATGCCGGATTAAGTGATATGACATGCTATTCTATAAAATAATTTCTCTGTAATTAATATTACCTGATTAAGCTAATCAAGTAAATGTAATTAACTAGAAAGTCGGGGCACCACGAAATAATGTTTATAGAGCTGTTATCTTCCGAATAAACTCTTAAAGACCTAGTAATCTTTTACATCAATAGCAGTCAATATTTAATCGTCACTTTATTCAGTCTCACCTGAAAGTTATAAATTCTTGGTTATCTTCACGAACCCTGGCTAAAACGTTGAATCAGCAATACAAAATTTCGTTTAATTATTTATTGAATAAATACCTAAATAATCACACAGAATTACATCTACACAGAATGGATCATACATTGATTACAAATTATGTCATTAAGAAAACGTCCCTGGTGGACGGAACAGATAAGACAGTTGGTTACACAAAGAGAGGGGGTTGGGTTTGAGTGAAAGAGCGGGAAGACTGAGTAACAAAGGGAGACGCTATGCTATCGTAAATACAGTATCTTATGCATTCTAAATTACCTCCCATTTGAAAAAGGAAAATGCAATTAATATTTACTCTGAGCTGCGCTTTGGTAGGTTGGTCGTAGATGGTAGGCCAGGTTGTCCTTTGAAGAATGTCTGGTGGTAGAATGGTTACTTTGTGGTATTGTTGTGTGTGTTAGACTGGATACGTCGTCCGTCCTTTCCTAGCCCACCTTTACAGCGACTGCTGCTAACTCAAAGCCTAGGAGGTATCACTTTTGGAGTGAATAAGAGTTCAAAGTTCATACCAAGTTGCCATACTTTTAAGCTCACGCTATATTCTGGCTGGTATAGTCAAAATGTATCCATCCAGGGTGTAGGTCGTCACCTTCACATTGAAATTCAATGCCAATTGCGTTAGGTTCTTGCTGATGTTGGCTTAGTTCTGTAGGTGGTCTTTGTCCTTTCAACGGGGGGACTGCCAGTCCGCACGTCCTTGGAACAGAAAGTTACATTTTCGTCCAGGGGGTTATATAGGATTGGGGGAGAGAGCCGTGTTTCATAGTTTACAACCCATGTCTGTTCACTTGGACGGGGCCTCAGAGTGAGCAGAGTGGTGTTCTTCTGACAAACCGTTCTCTCATTAAGAAGTTAAAATTTACATTTGATCTTTTCACAAATAGTTTATTTTTTAAACATTTAAATTGCACAACAATTCCATGTGAATCTGATAACTAGAATGTGTAGATTTTCCAGGATACAGTTTATGTTGCCCTATCATCAGTAATCATGTCTCAGACGCCAACTGAACTGACATCATATTCATTAAATCCCAACGCATATTTTCAACTGGTTGGATTACGGAAACATGGTTCCGTTTCCCATCTTGTGATGTCACCAGACTCTCTCTCAATGTTAACAAAGGGATTTACAATAGTCACATCGGTAGAGTAGAGAGAGGAAAAAGGGGAAAGGTATTTATGGGGGTCATAAACCTCCACCCTCAGGCCAACGTCATGACATAACTGTTGCACTAATGATTGCACCCTATAGCAGCTAGATGCAGGCAAGAGTGTGCAAGGCGGTATTCACCGTCTGTCACCTCAAATGTGTCTCTGGACCTGTGTGCACCTACGTTGTAAACTTTCATTCATAGGCTGGGTTGTAGCAACCTCCTGATGGACATAGGGAACATTTGAATATCATGTAGTAGCCTAAACCTATCGCTGTTACATTTAACTGGGTGAATGGAATATGAATGACAGTCATCCAATATGCTGTAAGAGAAACAAGGCCACGTTCATGAACAAAGAAAACGGCCCTGACCACTGGTCACAACCTGGTCACAAGATAATATCACATCAATGAAAACACTTCAAAAGCTCTATAAACTAACTCTGAAAGTGCTAGGGAAAAAATGACCACTGCAACATCATTAAGAAATATAACCTACTGAGATTTGACAGGTTCTTATGCCTCTGATGGTTAAGATCACTCATGACCTTGCCCCACGTCCTCTTTGTTGCATATTGAAAAGACAATACCAGGAGGACAAGAGCTTCAACCAGAGGAGACTGCTCAGCTCAGTTTAGATCCACTACATTTGTCCAGACAGCTTCCTCAGTCGGAGCGTCTGGATTATGGAACCCCCTGCCAACCAGTGTGACAGAGTGCAGTACCTCTGCTAGCTTCAAGACAAACCTGGAGAAGTGGCTAAAGGCGAACCAGCCATGTGGACATTAAAGATATTGCGACTCTTAAGATGTCAGATACTGTAGGAAAAAGGGACATTTAAACTCTTTTGTAATATTATAACTATAGTGTCTATTGTTGTATGTATATACAGTACCAGTCAAAACTCATTCTAGGTTGTTTCTTTATTTTTACTATGTTCTATGTTGTAGAATAATAGTGAAGACATCAAAACTATGAAATAACACATATCATGTAGTATCATGTAGTAATCAAAAAAATTGTTAAACAAATCAAAATATATTTCATATTTTAGATTCTTCAAAGTAGCCACCCTTTGCCTTGATGACAGCTTTACACACACTTTAGTCATTCTCTCAACCAGTTTCATGAGGAACGCTTTTCAAACAGTCTTGAAGGAGTTCCCACATATACTGAGCACTTGTTGGCTGCTTTTCCTTCACTCTGAAGTCCAACTAATCCCAAACCATCTCAATTGGTTTGAGATCAGGTGATTGTGGTATCCTGTTGAAAAACAAATGATAGTGCCACTAAGCATAAAACAGATGGGATGGCGTATTGCTGCAGAATGCTGTGGTCAACATGCTGGTTAAGTGTGACTTGAATTCTAAATAAATCACTGAGTGTCAGCAGCAAAGCACCCCCACACCATCACACCTCCTCCTCCATCCAATACACATGCAGAGATCATCCATTCACCTACTCTGAGTCTCACAAAGATGGCGATTTGAACCCAACATTTCCAATTTGGACTCCACAGACCAAAGGACAGATTTCCACCGGTCTAATGTCCATTGCGTGTGTTTCTTCGCCAAAGCAAGTCTCTTCTTCTTATTGGTGTCCTTTAGTAGTGGTTTCTTTGCAGCAATTCAACCATGAAGGCCAGATTCACACAGTCTCCTCTGAACAGTTGATGTTGAGATGTGTCTGTTACTTGAACTCCGTGAAGCATTTATTTGGGCTGGTAACTCTAATGAACTTATCCTCTGCAGCAGAGGTAACTATGGGTCTTCCTTCCTGTAGCAGTCCTCATGAGAGACTGGTAACTCTAATGAACTTATCCTCTGCAGCAGAGGTAACTATGGGTCTTCCTTCCTGTAGCAGTCCTCATGAGAGACAGTTTCATCATAGAGCTTGATATTTTTGCGACTGCACTTGAGGAAACAAAAAATTACAGAAATTTCCCAGATTGACTGACCTTCATGTCTTGAAATAATGATGGACTGTCGTTTGTCTTTGCTTATTTGAGCTGTTCTTGCCATAATATGGACTTGGTCTTTTACCAAATGGGGCTATAATACCCCTACCTCGTCACAACACAACTGATTGTCTCAAACGCATTAAGAAGGAAAGAAATTCTACAAATTGACTTTTAACAAGGCACAGCTGTTAATTGTAATGCATTCCAGGTGACTACCTCATGAAGCTGGTTGAGAGAATGCCAAGAGTGTGTAAAGCTGTCATCAAGACAAAGGGTGGCTACTTTGAAGAATCTCAAATATAAAATATATTTAGATTTGTTTAACACTTTTCTGGTTACTACAGTACATGATTCCATATGTGTTGATTCATAGTTTTGATATCTTCACTATTATTATACAATGTATAAAATAGTAAAAAATAAAGAAAAACCCAGGAATGAGTAGGTGTATCCAAACTTTTGCCTGGTACTGTATATGATGATTGTTTTCTGCACAGGGACTACAGATGAAAATGAGCAATCTAGCTCAATCTGGTGCATTGGCATGTTGTACATGGTCCCCGACAAATACATGAATACATCAGAAATAATACGAGGACCAGAATGGCAGCCCTTGGGCTGTATTGAGTTTTATCATCCATATTGTATTATATATGTAACGTTGTCTCCTGCTGGAGCAGCCTTCTACCTTAATTATCAAATACATGAATAGATCAGAAATAATACGAGGACCAGAATGGCAGCCCTTGGGCTGTATTGGGTTTTATCATCCATATTGTATTATATATGTAATGTTGTCTCCTGCTGGAGCAGCCTTCTACCTTAATGATCAAATACATGAATAGATCAGAAATAATACGAGGACCAGAATGGCAGCCCTTGGGCTGTATTGGGTTTTATCATCCATATTGTATTATATATGTAATGTTGTCTCCTTCTACCTTAATGATCAAATACATTCAGTCAATCACTAACCTGTTTGACAACCTGGATGAGGATACATTTATACTACAACAGTTTCCATGTATACATGTAAATTACACTTTTGCAAGTCATAAAAAAGGATGCTATGGAGTTGAGGTCAAAAACTGAGAAATAATCATGTCTTCCGTCCACACAAAGCATATTCATTTGGCACATGGAAAGCATAATTTAATATCAACATGAATAGAATAGTACAAAATAGAATAGACTGTACACTCTTAGAAAAAAGGGTTCCAATAGGGTTTTTCGGCTGTCCCGTAGGAGAACCCTTTTTGGTTCTAGGTAGAACCCTTTTGGGTTCCATGTAGAGCCCTCTGTGGAAAGTATTCTAAATGGAACCCAAATGGGTTCTACCTGGAACCAAAAAGTGATATTCAAAGGGTTGTCCTATGGGGACAGCGGAATAACCCTTTTAGGTTCAAGATAACACTTTTTTTCTAAGATTGTAGAACTCACCCTGGCTGGTTGTCTTGATAAGATGAGTAAATCCGCCTGGAGTTCTTCCTGACACTCTTGTGTCGCTTCACGGTAGTCGAGGGTCTACTGACCACAGCAGTCTCAGACACGCCACTCATCCTGACCGTAATTCAGCACTCGTGTGTGTTTCTGGGTGTGGGTATATGTATGCAAGCTTAAACTTTCAGCTCTGTCCATCCATCTGTGTGTGTATTATGGTTAGACTGTGTATGTGCGAGTGTCGAGTGTCCCTGCGTGTGTGTGTTCCCTGTGGTATTTGCTTGACCGTGTGTGTGTGCAGTTCAGTTCAAACTTTCAGAAAGCACTGACTTGACACATCCCCCTGTGCTCTCCTGAGACTCTCTGCAGACTGATTGAGGCAAAGCTGAATGAAGTCTAGGGGCCGTGTGTGTGTGTGTGTGTGTGTGTGTGTGTGTGTGTGTGTGTGTGTGTGTGTGTGTGTGTGTGTGTGTGTGTGTGTGTGTGTGTGTGTGTGTGTGTGTGTGTGTGTGTGTGTGTGTGTGTTGGAGCTGAGAGACGGGAGTGGCGGGGCAACCTGCAGTCGTGGTACCTGATTGGAGCATCAAACAGACCCTTGGCCGCACAAGCCCTGCCTGACTCTTTCTCGGATCCAATCAGAGACATACTGAACTCTTAAAGGGCTAGTGCATGCAACACACACACCACACACACACACCTCCCTGCCTGACTCTTTCTCGGATCCAATCAGAGACATACTGAACTCTTAAAGGGCTAGTGCATGCAACACACACACCACACACACACACCTCCCTGGCTGTCATGAGTTGTATATTTGTGGCTAACACAACTATGGTTGGTTTGTGTGTTTTTCTCCAATCAAACTCAAATAATGAATCAATGATAATATCTTCTAACAGTAAAGCCTGTGACTCCATTCATTCAAACCCATAATGCAGTATAGGCCACTGTGAGGGGAGTTTACTTTGTGTTTTTTTTACAATAGCAATTTTCTCATCCATTTGACCCCAGTGAAATGAATACAATCTAAAACCTTTATCAATTCACTTCATGAACTGACTGAAATGAAAAGTGAATTGATCTAACCCTGGTAGATAGTGGATACCGATCATAGTATATGATCATTTAAATAATATAGTGTACATTGTAATTCTTTCGATTTCATTCAGTGTCTTTCCTAAGCAGGTCTAAAATGAAACCCTAAGCATTAAATAAACCCCTTTGGCACCTTTTGCCAGGAACACACAGAGACTTTTAATTCACATACAGAGGTGCTTTCATAAGACTTGGGGTGTAGTCAAATCAAATCAAATCACACCTCTTAACACAAATACAAGGAAATGTCTCTTTTCTGAGAAGTGACACCACGGCTAGTTAACAATGATATGATAATGGACCATATGTTCAGTTGGCTCGTGGAATCGTTAGTCTGTCGTTTTAGAATAGAAGGCAGAAGGTTATCGTAGCCCAATCGAGAGGGGACATGTTTTTCTATGCCATTTTTAATTGAGTTCTCTGTGAGTGGACTCCATGGAGCACATCAGACAGGAACGTCTATGTGGGAGTCGATGGAAAAGTTTTAATTACTGAAAACCTGGAGACTGAATTGTCAGATCGTGGTCTTGCATGCTTAATAAGACATTTGAGGAGAAGTTCAGGTGATACGTCCCAAATGGCACTATATTCCCTACATAGTGCACTACTTTTGACATGGTCCTAGAAGGCTCTGGTCAAAAGTAGTGCACTAGAATATAGGGTGCCATTTGGGACATAATCCAGGAAGTAGGGATGTTATGAACAAAATGTTGTTTTAGTTTAAAGTTATTTCCAGTTATTTTAGTGAGGTATTGAAGGCTGAATTAAGACAGAGTTTGTGAAAAACCCTGGGCCGACTTCTTTAAATCTATGCTTTAACATGTAATAACAAAAGTGATATTTTATTATGTACTGGCTCTGACTACCCAGGCCTGCAAGCAAAAATGGTTGTGATGACTGGCTAACGCCCTTTGCAGCGCCATGGGTTTTACACCGGTTTTAAAATGATTATTATTTTGTGTTTTTTTACTTATTTTGGGTGACAGAAAAACAACATCTTTACCTGGTTATCTGACCAGAAAACCATCTTAAAACCAGAAAATGATGTCAATATGATATCCCATGCCAAATAGGGTGGTGTGAATTGTGGTTATGCTGTGTATGGACTGCAATCTCTCCAGAAAACAGGCAGGCCACACTAGGTCATCTTGCTTTGTAGATTTACTATCCCTTTAAGGTGGCTGGGCTGAATAGGAGAGATGTGCATGCTTTCATCTCATATCCAGACAGACTAGCTATCAAAGAATAGCACCATCATTATCTACAGTAATTACACAGTACTGCTTCACTGGGTTCCTCCACTGTACTGGCTCTCCCCCTACACACTCTTACAATGAACACACACACTCCCACACCCGAGCTCACACACACCCAAGTAATTCAGGCATCAATGGCTATTGTGACTAGTAGAATAGAGCTGTGCTTCAGTGCTTTGAACACAAGTTTGGATAGTTCACGAGACATTAATTTGATGAAAGGTTAATGAGAAGTTTGTGGGAGCGTATATAAAGGCTTTATCAACATTATCTCACTGTGCCAGTCTCTGGAGACATAGGTTCTGGCTGTCGGGGCTTCTATGGACCTTCCATAACAGGACATCACCACACAACGTTTTTAAAGACTTTTACCTCTGGAGTCTACTTTGAGTTTCAGGAAGGCTTTGGGATGATATTTGATTATGAGCCATGGATGAAATCGTGTTAAATACCATAAACCTCTAGTCCTCTACAAAACAGCACTGTGATTTATTTCACGCCAAATGACCAAGATCAAAAGGGCAGTAATCTAAAAGACCATGGGGCAGTTTCCCAGACCCAGATTAGGACTAAAAGGTAGAGTCTCCATTGAAGGTGCTTTCTGATTCAGGACTAGGTTTGTGTCCGAGAAACGGCCCCTCAACGGTCATTACAGATTTCAGATATAGACAATCCTCGCCCATGAGCGTAGGAACGGATTCTAGAAAGCGTTGTTCATCTGTGGTGCCAGTGATGTCTTTTATAAAAGGCCTATTTTGGTGTAATACATAAGCAGTAGTGTTGGAACATCAACACATTCACAATCACATTACAAAAGGCTCGGTATTGAACCTCATATTCTATTTCACAGATTTAAAATGTTCTATCTTTTCTGTCACCAAAGATGCCACAGTGCTGCTTTCATGATATCCAATTCACAAGAAAATACACTTATCGAGCCAATTATTTTCCTCAGCCTGATGTAATGTCCCTGGATCACAATGATAAAACAAAATGGATAGATGTAACAAGATTGATCTGTGGGGAAAAAAGCCTAGATTTATTACACACACACACACACACACACACACACACACACACACACACACACACACACACACACACACACACACACACACACACACACACACACACACACACACACACACACACACACACACACACACACACTTTAGCCTGAATTTAGATGTGTGTGACTGGTTTCTGATAACGTTTATTTGTATATGGCTTTAACACATCATTTAGGGTTAGGGTATAAGGTTCTAGGTTAGTATAAGTGTTGTACTGTACACTATAGACATGGTATAGGGTATAAGGTTCTAGGTTAGTATAAGTGTTATACTGTACACTATAGGCATGGTATAGGGTATAAGGTTCTAGGTTAGTATAAGTGTTATACTGTACACTATAGGTATGGTATAGGGTATAAGGTTCTAGGTTAGTATAAGTGTTATACTGTACACTATAGGCATGGTATAGGGTATAGGGTTCTAGGTTAGTATAAGTGTTATACTGTACACTATAGGCATGGTATAGGGTATAAGGTTCTAGGTTAGTATAAGTGTTATACTGTACACTATAGGTATGGTATAGGGTATAAGGTTCTAGGTTAGTATAAGTGTTATAATGTACACTATAGGCATGGTATAGGGTATAGGGTTCTAGGTTAGTATAAGTGTTATACTGTACACTATAGGCATGGTATAGGGTATAAGGTTCTAGGTTAGTATAAGTGTTATACTGTACACTATAGGCATGGTATAGGGTATAGGGTTCTAGGTTAGTATAAGTGTTATACTGTACACTATATGCATGGTATAGGGTATAGGGTTCTAGGTTAGTATACGTGTTATACTGTACACTATAGGCATGGTATAGGGTATAAGGTTCTAGGTTAGTATAAGTGTTATACTGTACACTATAGGCATGGTATAGGGTATAGGGTTCTAGGTTAGTATAAGTGTTATACTGTACACTATAGGCATGGTATAGGGTATAAGGTTCTAGGTTAGTATAAGTGTTATACTGTACACTATAGGCATGGTATAGGGTATAAGGTTCTAGGTTAGTATAAGTGTTATACTGTACACTATAGGCATGGTATAGGGTATAAGGTTCTAGGTTAGTATAAGTGTTATACTGTACACTATAGGCATGGTATAGGGTATAGGGTTCTAGGTTAGTATAATTGTTATACTGTACACTATAGGCATGGTATAGGGTATAAGGTTCTAGGTTAGTATAAGTGTTATACTGTACACTATAGGCATGGTATAGGGTATAAGGTTCTAGGTTAGTAAAGTGTTATACTGTACACTATAGGCATGGTATAGGGTATAAGGTTCTAGGTTAGTATAAGTGTTATACTGTACACTATAGGCATGGTATAGGGTATAGGGTTCTAGGTTAGTATAAGTGTTATACTGTACACTATAGGCATGGTATAGGGTATAAGGTTCTAGGTTAGTATAAGTGTTATACTGTACACTATAGGCATGGTATAGGGTATAGGGTTCTAGGTTAGTATAAGTGTTATACTGTACACTATAGGCATGGTATAGGGTATAAGGTTCTAGGTTAGTATAAGTGTTATACTGTACACTATAGGCATGGTATAGGGTATAGCCTACCTTAGAGCATAACTGGATGGATTGGGCTCCTAAAGTGTGTCCTGTATTATAGGGTATAGGGTTAGTGTAGAAGGTATAGGGTGTAGGGCCCTCAAACTCAACTCTGGACCTTGAAGCCAGTTCCACTGCGTTTTTTAGACCTGGGACACCAGGTCGGTGCAATAATTATGAGGTAGAACAGAAAACCAGCAGGCTTCAGACCTCATAGTTAGTTTATAGCCTACCTAGAGCATAACAACTGGTTTTGAAGTTCTCTGATCTCAAAGTGAACAAAAAGTACATCTCCCTTTAGTGGACCACAGCCCCTTGAAATAAAATAGGCCTAACATTATCTGTTGCAAATGGCAGCCTATTCCCTTTATAGTACACTACTTTTAATCAGAGCCCTATGTGCCCTGGTCAAAATTACTGCACTATAAAGGGAAAATGGTGCCATTTGGGATGCAAGCCATGAAACCCAAAGCTCCAAATGATCTACAGCCTATAAGGCTTTTCCCATTGAGAGTATAATTACAGGGATAACCTCTAACTCTGACCAAGGTCAGACATGTTAGTCTTTAGCCTCCATTACCGCCAGTTCATCTAGAGAGCTGCGGCACAAAGCAAAATGTAATCTCCGCCGAGAGATCGCTTTGCCGAGTCGGGACTTGGTCCAGCGCTATAACTCTGTGAGACAATCAAGCGGGGAGAAATTGAATCATGAAGTTGTAATGATAAAGGAAGCAGCAGCGGCAGCCCCTCTGCTGAATGATAGTGTCCCCTTCTGTAAATCCAATACCAGGTTTTATCTACTTTGTAATGAAGCTGATTCGCAACTAAAGGACCCTGGTGACAGAGTGACGGGGAAGGGATGGCGTTGTGAGGTATGTAGAGAACACACTCCTAGAGAGGAGTATGTCTGGGCCTAGGGTGTTGTGTTAGGTTATGTTGAGAAAAGGTTGCAGATTGGTTGTCTAAAGTAGTCAGTTGATCTTCTCGGGCTAATGCTCTTCTTTTATCTTTAACACATTTTTATTCATTTTTATGCCTAATGTTCAATATTACATTAGGTCTAATAGGCTTGGCAACAGGGGGCTCAGACTGATTAGAGGTGGCTAGGCTACAGGAGGCTCAGACTGATTAGAGGTGGCTAGGCAACATGGGGCTCAGACTGATTAGAGGTGGCTAGGCTACAGGGGGCTCAGACTGATGAGAGGTGGCTAGGCTACAGGAGGCGCAGACTGATGAGAGGTGGCTAGGCTACAGGGTGCTCAGACTGATTAGAGGTGGCTAGGCTTCAGGTGGCTCAGACTGATTAGAGATGGCTAGGCTACAGGAGGCTCAGACTGATGAGAGGTGGCTAGGCTACAGGAGGCTCAGACTGATGAGAGGTGGCTAGGCTACAGGAGGCTCAGACTGATGAGAGGTGGCTAGGCTTCAGGTGGCTCAGACTGATTAGAGATGGCTAGGCTACAGGAGGCTCAGACTGATGAGAGATGGCTAGGCTACAGGAGGCTCAGACTGATGAGAGGTGGCTAGGCTACAGGTGGCTCAGACTGATGAGGGGTGGCTAGGCTACAGGAGGCTCAGACTGATGAGAGGTGGCTAGGCTTCAGGTGGCTCAGACTGATTCGAGGTGGCTAGGCTACAGGAGGCTCAGACTGATGAGAGATGGCTAGGCTACAGGAGGCTCAGACTGATGAGAGGTGGCTAGGCTACAGGTGGCTCAGACTGATGAGGGGTGGCTAGGCTTCAGGTGGCTCAGACTGATAAGAGGTGGCTAGGCTACAGGGGGCTCAGACTGATTAGAGATGGCTAGGCAACAGAGGGTTCACACTGATTAGAGGTGGCTAGGCTACAGGGGGCTCAGACTGATTAGAGATGGCTAGGCTACAGGGGGCTCAGACTGATGAGGGGTGGCTAGGCAACAGAGGGTTCACACTGATTAGAGGTGGCTAGGCTACAGGGGGCTCAGACTGATAAGAGGTGGCTAGGCTACATGAAAAAGGCAAGGATACACTTGAGATATGAAAATAACATAATTCAGGTTTTAAACTATTCCCTGTCTACAGTGTTTTCCTAGTCAGGCAGTTCTTTCCTATCTATTTTAATGACATCGGAAATACCTTAGTCATGACTTCTTCTCGCTGGAACTTCCCGCCAATAGTGCTAAATCTGCCGGCCATGATTCACAGGGCGGGAAAGTGATGCCTGAGCGCGTGTTTCGCTGGAACATCTATGCAACGGAGAGGAGGCTGAAAGGTAATGAAGATTTGAATCTCCTACGCCAGCAGAAACATCTACAGGGCCTATACGTTCTCGCTCCTCTGCATGAATAGCCTTGATAGAACAAATCATTTTACAACTGCACTTCTTGTTTTGAATGACATGCTGAATCCCTGTAGCCTTTGAACAATCAATTGCTAATGAATATGAGACATCCACAGGCCTGATCCACAATCAATTATATGCTAATAAAATACATCTATGGTTATTTATAATAGTGCATAAACTTTGAGTCTGCCACTGATGATTGTGCCGATGGAGAAGGGCGACATCTTACGAGTTCCAACCCAACTGTGCTATATAGTGAGTGAGTGTGTTTATCTGAACTTTTTTTCGTACAGACAGTTTGTACTATTATTACATAAACTGAGTGTACAAAACATTAGGAACACCTTAATATTGAGTTGCACCCCCTTATCCCCTCAGAACAGCCTCAATTCATCAGGGCATGGACTCTACAAGATGTCGAAAGCATTCCACAGGGATGCTGGCCCATGTTGACTCCAATATTGTGTCAGGTTGGCTGGATGGTGGACCAATCTTGATACACTCAGGAAACTAATAAAGCCAATGCAACGGACAGTTTTACAAATGGTGGGTCCACAACATGGATGGGCATTCAGAAAATTCCATTGTGGCCGACCTGGTAGGCTACACCTCAGTAAGCATGAGCCAACGTCTTTCAGACGTCTTGTTTTGGTCCGGTCCAGACCCAACGTCTTTTTTTGGTGTTTTCCAAAACTGTAGGCTAAACACATAGATAGGCATAACATTCAATTTCAGGCAACACTGTAGGCTAGACCTCGGTAAGCATGGACCGACGGCGATGCCCTTTGGATGTCTTATTTTTGCATCCAGTCCGGACCGGCCTTGACTTGCACATCCACGAACATTGGATTTTGGTCCGGTCCGTACAAAACCTGAAACAATCTATGTCTCCTTGATTTGGCCCAAACACAGACGTTTATAAATTACGCCTTTTCACCCTTCATTCAGAACCTAAATTTACCCTAACTTCAACGTCTGAAAAATATGTATTTTACACGTCTTTTCAATGTTATTTTGCTTATTGGGACTATTCTAGTTTTGCGGTGGCAGCATTTTGGGGTCTTTCCTAGGGCAGCAGAAGGGCAAGGACCCGGCCTGCTTGTAAACAAGGAACATTTTTTTCCTGATCAATTGGATGTTATTTTAATGGCCAGCAAAATGTGCTTTTCTTTCAAAAACAAGGACATTTCTAAGTGACCCCAAACTTTAGAACGGTAGTGTACCTAGAAAGACTCACAGCTGTATAAACGCTGAAAAGGGTGATTCTAATGGACTCAGGGGTGTGAATGCTTAAATAAATGAGGTATTTCTGTATTTCATTTTCAATACATTTGCAAAGAATTATAATAACATGTTTTCACTTTGTCTTTACGGGGTATTGTGTGTAGATGGGTGAGAATAAAAAAATACAGTTGGCGGCAGCTCCAAAATGCAGGTGTTTCTAGCTCAGTGCTTTCTGTGATGGCGGGGCAAGCCAGCAGGAAATATGGAGTGTTGCGCCGTGATTGGCTCAGTGTTCTGTCACTCATGGGGACACTACGTCACCGCCTAAGGCTAGACCTTGACAATTCTAGCCCCTTGGGTGCTGCCATAGAGTTACATTAGAAGTGCCCATCCAAGAAAGCTCCAAGAAGGCCCAAGCATTTCGCTACACTTGCATTAACATCTGCTAACCATGTGTATGTGTGACAAATAAACATTTGATTTGAAGGTCATTGGCCACAGATAAAATTACGTCAAATCACGTTATATCTACAGTAGCTTTGATTGGACTGATCATGTCAACATCATACTTACAAAATCTTAGCTAGTAGTCATCATCATGAATCAAGTCGACAATCTACTGGCAAATCCTTTTTAATCCTTGTCGTATGAAGATAAATAATGCTGAGAAATTAAAGGTAAAACGTATCGGTGCTCATCGGCCATTGGACATAAACATTAAACAAATAGTTGGAAGTCGCAAATTCAACAATGACTGGTTTGGATGGAATCAGTGGCTAACTGCAAGCATTGCAAAGCAATCCTTAGTCTGCTATTCAGTAGAGTGGCTGTGGCTGTGTGGTCCCAAGTCTAAGATTAAGGGTCTCTTTTCGTAGTTTCAAATGATAAACATTCAACATTGGCCATGCTGTCAATCAAGCATGATTTGTGCCTGCTCAAAACAACTGTTTCCTCGGAATTGCAAAATCTGACTTTAGTGAGTTCAAGACAACTGGGAACTCTTGAAAAACAAGCTCTGACTGGGAAAATACGTTTTGAACTTTCATCCAACTCGGAATTGTAAATTGGGAACTCGGGCTTCTTTCTAGAGCTACGACCTGAAGATCACTGACGTCATCATAATTCAATTTTTTTTTTAGTTCCCAGTTGTCATGAAAGCACCATAAATCCAGAGAATGCCAGACTTTGATGACAGAGTTTGAAGACAATATTTTCCCACGAAGGCCAGCCCGCGCCACCTTCCTGTTCAAGTGAACACAGCACAACAAGGTGAGTCAAACAATTTATTGTATGCTGCTGTATAAATGATGTAATATGCCAGGGGATATGTCTACTGTAGCTAAGAAAGTAATACTAAGTGTATGTTGTTAGCAGCCCATGTGCCTCACCCTAATAATTTGGTCTATTTTCACCTACTGTTCTGACATGGTGGTGCACATGTAGCCTCAATAACCTGTTTTTGTTGAAATGTAATCATCAAATATTGTAAGAGCTTTTACATTGTCTGCTTAGATGCCCCCTTTATTTATCATAAGAACGGCCCATGTTCTGAATTCTGTTGCTGTACATTTCAAAAGTGCTGAACAAATAGTTATATTGACTACGTTCATCCTAGCCCGCTCATTAATGTCTTAATCACTATTACGGGTTGCTTCTTATCCGCTTGTTGTCCCCTTATGTCATAGTTTGTACATCTCAATTGTCAGTAGAAACCACATTTGTTTAAGCAAATCAGCCATATCAGCTTTTTGAAAGCAGTAAATGAGGCTGAATGAACTGTTTGGCTGCCAGACAAGGCTCCGCTGATAGCCAGATGTAACAGTGGTATAGTGCAATTCATCTCTTGTGTTGTGGCTTTGCTGGCATGCATCCCACATTTGAATTGTTTTGCCCCAACAACATTTACATGCTAAAATCGCCACTGCTGAAGGCACTGCACATATCTACCACAAATACCTCATATCTTTGCAAATTGATCTGGTACTGGTAGTATAGCTCCACTCTTGTGTATTTTATTCTATTCCTCGTTACTATTGTATTATTTTTAAACACTGCATCGTTGGGAAGGGCTCATCAGTAAGCATTTCATGGTAAAGTCTACACCAGTTCTATTCGGTGACAAATAACATGTCATTTTGATTCGATACAGCTTGTCTGTTTCATCAGATGGATTCAAGATTGAAATGTCTTTATTGGCCTGTTAAACCATATCAGATAAATAAACTAGAACAGCTGAATTTTCTGATGAAAATGTGTGTGCCTGGTTTTTGTCTGTGGAAGAAGTGTAATTTGTTAGATATAAGAGCGGGGTGGGAGGCAAATTCTCCTATGAAAAACATAGTAGTATTGGGACTAAAACTACTCATGCTTAAATCAATTGAATTCCCTCAGTTTGACCCTGAAACAAATGGCATGTGAAAGAAATAGGCCTACAACTAACTATACCAAAAAATACGCCATACAGCAACTACAATGTTATGGTAATTAGCATAAGATTTACTTTAAAAGCCTTAACTATCAAGGGAAACATTTCAAACTATTATTTTAAACACAAGCGTAATTTACATAAAGTACACTTTATATATCCCCCTTAATGCATGTCTCAATTTGAATAAAATTGCAGCTGCCGAATGAGCCATATTATCGTTTAATTGAGCAAATGTTTTGTGAAAACACCACTAGGTCATAAAAGCTAATAAATAAAATGCGTTGGTGATAATTATGCTGTGCGTATGGCTGTCTGCAAAGGGTACAAATCAATTAAGCATTAAAACGAAACATTATAGCGGCTGTCAGACTATAGCGGCTGTCATTACTACTGGTATTACATTTCATCTGCTCTGATAATGGTGTCCTAGCTCAGCAAATCGAGTCTAAACGAATATTACAGACAGCTCACCAGAGCCCTGTTCTATGAATCTGGTTTGAGGAGGTAGCGAAGTAACTTTGGTCAACTCTGAGTTCAACTCGGGATAACTGGTGACACGAAAGTGGCTCACCTTTAAGCCAGGTCCGTTTCTATGACAACGAATCCTTCAGAACTAACCTGCAGGCCGAACTGATCTAGGTCGAACTGAGTCGCGAGTTGAGGACCGATTAATCAGATTCTCTCTCTCGCAAAAATTGTGTCATCATCCCCTTCATTTGAGAAAGACGACTGATTAAATATTTGATGAATCTAATGTTTTTTTGTGTTAAAATATAGTAATAATGAAATACCTATCACATTACATATTTAGTAATGACAGAATGCCTATAAAACTTCGCGCAAAGGAAAACATTAATTACGCCATTAACGACACATTATACAAAGGCTGCTGAATTTACAAGATAAACGTTTCTTTCATTTTGATTTCGCCACAAATGTAGCCTGAGTTGGAACGTGAAGCTAACTGAAGCTGCTTAGCTTTCAAATTACTCAGGGTTTTCTGTCGTGCATCGCAGTTGAGTCCTCTGGAAGCTGTACACGGCCAATGGCTGGATTCGTAAACAGCCTGACGGCACCTCCTGGTGGATTGATATATAGTTGCAGTTTGTGAACCTTCCCAGTAGTCAGCGGTGACTAGGTGCACTGAGAGACATGAAAACGACATGCATTCATCAGTGCACGTTTTTTAAAACTCAAGTCAAATTAACTATTTTTGGACGAGTAGCATATGCACAAAAACCTGCACATTGTTTTGTAGGACAATCATCTCTGTTTGGCATCAGTCGTCAACGGATGCCTTTCATTAAACCATTGGCTTATTCTTTCATTTACAGGCACAAAATCCATGTCTGCAGCCCCACCCTTCAAAACAGGATGTGATTATGTATGGCCTCTTTTCAGCCCGTTATGTTTCAGCCCGTTATGAGCAAAAATACAAACGCAACATGTAAAGTATTGATCCTAGAAATGTTCCATATGGACAGAAAGATTATTTCTGTGCACAAATGTGTTGGCATCCCTGTTTGTGAGCATTTCTCCTTTGCCAAGATAATCCATCCACTTGACAGGTGTGACAAATCAAGAAACTGATTAAACAGCATGATCATTACACAGGTGCACCTTGTGCTCGGGACAATAAAAGGCCACTCTAAAATGTGTCACACAAGTTCTGAGGAAGCGTACAATTTCTGTACCATAAGCTGCCTCCAATGTCATTGGAGTTTGGCAGTACATCCAACCGGCCTCACAAGGGCAGACCACGTGTAACCACGCTAGCCTAGAATCTCCATATCCGGCTTCTTCAACTGCAGGATCTGAGATCAGCCATCCGGACGGACAGCTGATGAAACTGAGGAGTATTTCTGTCTGTAATAAAGCCCTTTTGTGGGAAAAAAACTCATTCTGATTGACTGGGCAGGGGCGCAGCCATGGGTGGGCCTGGGAGGGCATAGGCCCACCCACTGGGGAGCCAGGCCCAGCCAGAATAGATTAGGGCCTAATTAATTGATTTAAATTGACTGATTTCTTTATATGAATTGTAACTAAGTACAATCGTTGAAATTGTTGATATTAGGCCCTAATATTTATATTTTTGTTCAATATTTTGTTCAGTGTATTGTGAATATTGTGTATAGGGTATGCTGTATTTGTCCTTGATGGGTCATAATATAGTGGACTAGTAAACATGCAGTTACAGTAATGACCATTCCCCCTCAGTTTCAATCAGCATGATGTATCTGCAGTCTCTCTCTACCCCCCAGAGAGGCTCACTAGCCGTATGGTAAACACTGTATTGTAATTGGTTCTACCCCCAGGTGTTCAGGCTCTGCAGCAGCAACAGCTTGGAGAAATGAAGACAAATTGGATGTGAGAGACTTAACCAAACAGAGTAGAAACAGACTGCAGGGAGAATAACCACTCCGTTTAGACTTCTTCTGAAGAGGCTGGTCAGAGTTCAGACAGCTCCCTTATCTTTACATGCACTGTTCTTTTGAGACAGACATGTGGACCAAATGACATCCCAGTCAGCTGTCATTGAAAAAAGAAAAACCAAAGATAGAACAACAAAAATGCTTTCAATCTTTAATGACACTAGCCTACGGTGCATCGTTTTCTAAACGCTATTGCAATAGCCAACAGTTCAGTAGTATAAATGTTGTTGCTTTTTTACATATTTTAGTTTTATGGACCGTGACAGTTGGAAGGTAGAGAGGGAGACAGATAGGTCCAGTGGCGATTTTAACATGTATATCTTGGTGGGGCAAAAAAGCATTTTTTGTTTTGCCCACAAACTTTTAGGGCCTACATAAAGCTGTCCCAACCTCAGAGTCCCAACAGCAGTCCCAACACCTTACCACTGCAACATCTGGCTATCAGCTGAGCCTTGTCTGGCAGCCAAACAGTTCATTCAGCCTCATTTATTGCCTTTAAAATAACATGCAAAACAGGTAACCCAAAAAGGTGGGGCTGCCCTGAATGACGTGTCGCCATTGGATAAGCCTACAGTGGGTGGGATTCATGGCCTCGTTGCCTGCAGGTATGTAAGGGTCCAGAGTAGGCAGAGCTACCACTAGACCAAACTTCAAGTAATTCACTGTTTTAACATGAGAACCATCCTTCATTTGACCACAGTGTGTCTTTAACAATCAAATAAATTAAATCAATTGGTATCAGACGGTAGGCAACATGTCAATCAATCAGCACTAGATGGCAGAAGCGAGCCTTGTCTCTATCTTGTTCTGTGTATTGGAGTGACTCACTGTCCCAAATGGCACCCAATGGCCTGTGTTGTGCACTACTTTTGACCAAGCCCTGGCGAAAGGAGTGAACTACATAGGAGATAGGGTGCCATTTGGGACGTATATAGATCTGATGGATATTAATCAAATTTCAATCACATTTATTTATAAAGTCCTTTTTACATCAGCTGATGTCAAAAAGTGCTGTACAAAAACCCAGCCTAAAACACCAAACAGCAAGCAATGCAGATGTAGAAGCATGGTGGCTAGGAAAACTCCCTAGAATGGCCACAACCTAGGAATTAACCTAGAGAGGAACCAGGCTCTGAAGGGTGGCCGATCCTTTTCTGGCAGTGCCAGGTGTAGATTATAACAGAACATGGCCAAGATGTTCAAATGTTCATAGATGACCAGCAGGGTCTGATAATAATAATCACAGTGGTTGTAGAAGTTGCAACAGGTCAGCACCTCAGGAGTAAATGTCAGTTGGCTTTTCATAGCCGATCATTCAGAGTTTGAGACAGCAGGTGTGGCAGAGAGAGAGTCCAAAACAGCAGGTCCGGGACAAGGTAGCACATCCAGTGAACAGGTCAGGGTTCAATAGCCGCAGGCAGAACAGTTGAAACTGGACAGCAACGATTCATCAGGCCAGGTAGTCCTGAGGCATGGTCCTAGGGCTCAGGTCTTCTGAGAGAAGAGAGAGAGAAAGAGAGAGAGAGAAAAAGAGAGAGAGAATTAGAGGGAGCATACAGTGCGTATCCCTACTACATGTTCACACAGCTAGTTAAAGGCATTCTGTTGCTGCATGCTGTTTGTTTCATAATGACCTTTTAAGCTTTCTGCCAATATCAGTTATGTCTATGTCCTGGGAAATATTCTTGTTACTTACAACCTCATGCTAATTGCATTAGCCTACATTAGCTCAACTGTCCCATGGGGACCCACCGATCCTGAAGAAGTTGAGCTTGTTATGGAGCCTACTACTATAAATTGGGTGGCAGCTTCAAACAGACTGCATTTGCTGCTGCTGCTGTTGCAGTCGAGACAGTTCGCCAGCATAGACATGAAAGGCTAACCCTATTGGAAAGGGAGAGGAGCGCCAGTGAACTCTAGCTGAACTTTGCTAAAGTCGCAACTAGAGCAGGTTATTTTAGAACGTTCTGCAGATAGAGAGAGGTGATGTTACTGATTTTTCCTGTTGGGTTGGTTTGAGACCTCTATGTTAATTTTAGGTCCACCAGCTCAGGTTCTGCACTCGTGTGTCTAGCTGATGCATGCTCTAATTCTCCTCTCCTCCCCTCTGCTCCCCTCTCCTCTCCTCCTCGGCTCCCTCTCCTCTCCTCTCCTCTCCTGCCAGTCAGCAGAAAACCCAAAACACAGAAACCAAAACTGGTTTCCCCTCCTCCTCAATGTCCCTCCTGCAGATGCACTGTGCAGTCAGTCATCAGACAAACCATTCTCTTTATTTCTGTCTCAGGGATCAAATGGTACAAAAGACCCCGAAAACACATGGCTGGTATTATTTCCCCCTCTCTCTCTCTCTCTCTCTCTCTCTCTCTCTCTCTCTCTCTCTCTCTCCTCCTTTTCTCTTATGATGCTTATTGGTCTCTCTACCTCTCTCTCTCTCTCCCTCGCTCTCTCTCTACATTGGGGAATCAGATCATGTTGCGGGAGATGTTAGGCATGGAAGACAAGAACATAGGAATGTGCTTCTACATCTGCATTACTTGCTGTTTGTGGTTTTAGGCTGGGTTTCTGTAGAAGCACCTTGTGACATCTGCTGATGTAAAAACAGGTTTTATATATACATTTGATTGATTGATAGGCATGTGAGCAGCAGACTCATGCTGATTAAGTTGCTGTAAGTGTGTGTGCCAGCAACCAAAGCCTTCTGTTCAAACATTAGGGATTAAAGTAAATCCCTGAGCCCAAACGTATCATGCCCTAGCAGAAGGTTTATGTTTTTAGAGGACTGTCTTCGCAAATTAGGCCCACGGGTAAAGTCTCAACCGTCTGTTGACGGTGTGGTTAATCGTGTTAATCATGCCTAAAAGAAAACGGTGAATATTATCCATTTTGAGCAGAATTGTTTTGTTTTTTGCAGAGAATGCAATTTTGGAGGGAAGCTCAGATGAAAGAGAATGATCTTCTTTGAACATATGTTTTGTTGTTGAAAGAAACACAGGAGTGTTTTTAGCTGATTTAGCACCTCTGTTCCTCTCTATGTCCCATATAAACACCTTTCATTATATCCAATAGTTACTACATTTCTGAACAGGAAGCTTTGACTCCAACCTCAAGGGGAGACTTTCTTTATAGTGGAGATGAATTGTTATCTCATGACTGCTACAGTCTTCCCTCCAGTTGTTTTGAAAGCAGTGTGCTCAGCTGCAACACAACCTCCAAGAGGAATACGTTCACATATACATTTTTGCAAACAGCCAAAGACTTTCACATGAAGAGTTGTTGAAACGCGTCCTCTTGCCCTCTGGTCGATTAACTGAAATGTACTGGAAATAACTTGTAAATAAAACTTGCTGACACATTGTAATCTCCTGATTTGCAAAAACAATATATCTGCATTTAATTATTTTGCTCTCAGGAACAACAAATACACATTTACATTCTCATGTTCTGTCATGTGTTTGAAGCCCACTCATTGGAATCCCCGTGACACAGAGAACCTATGTAGTCCTGACTGGCATGGTCCTTTACACTGTGACAGAGAGAGGGGAGAACATAAGGAGAAGAGAAAGAGGTTTCCCCACACTCCACTTCCCCAGTCACCTTTGACCCCTGTCGAAAATCACCAGGCACCCTCCCTTCCTTACTCCCTGCATCCCTCCCTACCTGCCTCCAACCCTTTCCCATAACCAGGGGAGAGGACCACCTCCCACCTCCTGTCACTTCCCAACAGGCATTGGCATTGTCTACACCCCCTCCTCACTTCCGCTATGACTGACTCCCCTTTTGTAACCCATCACCCCCACTCTACCAGCCCTCTGCCCCTGCTCAGACACTTGACCCTTGACCCTGACCATACAGTTTCAGACTGTGTGAACCACGTCTGAATAATAAAACAGGCTATTTGTTGTTCTTCTAACCTGTTGCTCTGGACACACACACACACACACACACACACACACACACACACACACACACACACACACACACACACACACACACACACACACACACACACACACACACACACACACACACACACACACACACAGGCAAGGTGGGTTTCCCAGGCCTCTGGCTGCTGCTGGGGTCATTATCACCAGAGAACTGTGGAACTCAAGACATCTCTGACTGGTGTTTATTTACTTTCTCAATTTGGACCTGTCACCGCTGCCTGACAGTGGAACCTCTCTGATGTGTGTGAAGCTGAATACAGAGGTCTAATCCTGCCCTGCTACAAACACTCTTTGTGAAGACCGGAGAAAGAACCTGGGAATAAATAGTTTTAAAAAAAAAAATCTGTCCCAAATGGCACCCTATTCCCTATATAGTGCACTACGCTTGACCAGGGGCCATAGGGTTCTGGTCAAAAGTGCTACACTATATGAATAGGGTTCTATTTGGGCCCCTGACTTCCCTTCTCTTTCCCACATGACTGAAACTCTTACACGAACATCTCAAACTTGACTTTTTCTTACTATTCTTCATCTGTAAAACCTAAAGGGGGAACATGTAGAATATAAATATTTTCCCTTACGTCCAACCTCACATGATAACCACACCAGACAAGTTATAAAGAAGAAAGATGCATGAGCAAGGCCAACTCTGCAATTCACAACGTTATCTAAGATGTAACTTTCTGGCTGTCATGCTATGTCCCCTCACTAGAGGTCACTATGAGATTTATAGAGGTACTGTCATGTTCTGTCCCCTCACTAGAGGTCACTATGAGATTGATAGAGGTACTGTCATGTTCTGGCCCCCCACTAGAAGTCATTATCAGGTTGGTAGATGTCCTGTTATGTTCTGTCCCCTCACTAGAGATCACTATGAAGTTGACAGAGGTCCTGTTATGTTCTGTCCCCCCACTAGAGGTCATTATCAGATTGATAGAGGTCCTGTGATATGTTCTGTTCCCCCACTAGAGATCATTATCAGATTGATATAGGTCCTGATATGTTCTGTTCCCCCACTAGAGGTCATTATCAGATTGATATAGGTCCTGATATGTTCTGTCCTCCCACTAGAGGTCATTATCAGATTGATATAGGTCCTGATATGTTCTGTCCCCCCACTAGAGGTCATTATCAGATTGATATAGGTCCTGATATGTTCTGTCCTCCCACTAGAGGTCATTATCAGATTGATATAGGTCCTGATATGTTCTGTCCCCCCACTAGAGGTCACTATCAGATTGATATAGGTCCTGATATGTTCTGTCCCCCCACTAGAGGTCATTATCAGATTGATATAGGTCCTGATATGTTCTGTCCCCCACTAGAGGTCATTATCAGATTGATATAGGTCCTGATATGTTCTGTCCCCCACTAGAGGTCATTATCAGATTGGTATAGGTCCTGATATGTTCTGTCCCCCACTAGAGGTCATTATCAGATTGATATAGGTCCTGATATGTTCTGTTCCCCCACTAGAGGTCATTATCAGATTGATATAGGTCCTGATATGTTCTGTCCCCCCACTAGAGGTCATTATCAGATTGATATAGGTCCTGATATGTTCTGTTCCCCCACTAGAGATCATTATCAGATTGATAGAAGTACTGTCATGCTATGTCCCCCCACTAGAGGTCATTATCAGATTGATATAGGTCCTGATATGTTCTGTCCTCCCACTAGAGATCATTATCAGATTGATATAGGTCCTGATATGTTCTGTCCCCCCACTAGAGGTCATTATCAGATTGATATAGGTCCTGATATGTTCTGTCCTCCCACTATATGTCATTATCAGATTGATATAGGTCCTGATATGTTCTGTCCCCCCACTAGAGATCATTATCAGATTGATATAGGTCCTGATATGTTCTGTCCCCCCACTAGAGGTCATTATCAGATTGATATAGGTCCTGATATGTTCTGTCCTCCCACTAGAGGTCATTATCAGATTGATAAAGGTACTGTCATGCTATGTCCTCCCACTATATGTCATTATCAGATTGATATAGGTCCTGATATGTTCTGTCCCCCCACTAGAGGTCATTATCAGATTGATATAGGTCCTGATATGTTCTGTCCTCCCACTATATGTCATTATCAGATTGATATAGGTCCTGATATGTTCTGTCCCCCCACTAGAGATCATTATCAGATTGATATAGGTCCTGATATGTTCTGTCCCCCCACTAGAGGTCATTATCAGATTGATAGGGGTACTGTCATGCTATGTCCCCCCACTAGAGATCATTATCAGATTGATATAGGTCCTGATATGTTCTGTTCCCCCACTAGAGGTCATTATCAGATTGATATAGGTCCTGATATGTTCTGTCCTCCCACTAGAGGTCATTATCAGATTGATATAGGTCCTGATATGTTCTGTCCCCCCACTAGAGGTCATTATCAGATTGATATAGGTCCTGATATGTTCTGTCCTCCCACTAGAGGTCATTATCAGATTGATATAGGTCCTGATATGTTCTGTCCCCCCACTAGAGGTCATTATCAGATTGATATAGGTCCTGATATGTTCTGTCCCCCCACTAGAGGTCATTATCAGATTGATATAGGTCCTGATATGTTCTGTCCCCCCACTAGAGGTCATTATCAGATTGATATAGGTCCTGATATGTTCTGTCCCCCCACTAGAGGTCATTATCAGATTGGTATAGGTCCTGATATGTTCTGTCCCCCCACTAGAGGTCATTATCAGATTGATATAGGTCCTGATATGTTCTGTTCCCCCACTAGAGGTCATTATCAGATTGATATAGGTCCTGATATGTTCTGTCCCCCACTAGAGGTCATTATCAGATTGATATAGGTCCTGATATGTTCTGTTCCCCCACTAGAGATCATTATCAGATTGATAGAGGTACTGTCATGCTATGTCCCCCCACTAGAGGTCATTATCAGATTGATATAGGTCCTGATATGTTCTGTCCCCCCACTAGGGATCATTATCAGATTGATAAAGGTACTGTCATGCTATGTCCCCCCACTAGAGGTCATTATCAGATTGATATAGGTCCTGATATGTTCTGTCCTCCCACTAGAGATCATTATCAGATTGATATAGGTCCTGATATGTTCTGTCCCCCCACTAGAGGTCATTATCAGATTGATATAGGTCCTGATATGTTCTGTCCTCCCACTATATGTCATTATCAGATTGATATAGGTCCTGATATGTTCTGTCCCCCCACTAGAGATCATTATCAGATTGATATAGGTCCTGATATGTTCTGTCCCCCCACTAGAGGTCATTATCAGATTGATATAGGTCCTGATATGTTCTGTCCTCCCACTAGAGGTCATTATCAGATTGATAAAGGTACTGTCATGCTATGTCCTCCCACTATATGTCATTATCAGATTGATATAGGTCCTGATATGTTCTGTCCCCCCACTAGAGGTCATTATCAGATTGATATAGGTCCTGATATGTTCTGTCCTCCCACTATATGTCATTATCAGATTGATATAGGTCCTGATATGTTCTGTCCCCCCACTAGAGATCATTATCAGATTGATATAGGTCCTGATATGTTCTGTCCCCCCACTAGAGGTCATTATCAGATTGATATAGGTCCTGATATGTTCTGTTCCCCCACTAGAGGTCATTATCAGATTGATATAGGTCCTGATATGTTCTGTCCTCCCACTATATGTCATTATCAGATTGATATAGGTCCTGATATGTTCTGTCCCCCCACTAGAGATCATTATCAGATTGATATAGGTCCTGATATGTTCTGTCCCCCCACTAGAGGTCATTATCAGATTGATAGGGGTACTGTCATGCTATGTCCCCCCACTAGAGGTCATTATCAGATTGGTATAGGTCCTGATATGTTCTGTCCCCCCACTAGAGGTCATTATCAGATTGATATAGGTCCTGATATGTTCTGTTCCCCCACTAGAGGTCATTATCAGATTGATATAGGTCCTGATATGTTCTGTTTCCCCACTAGAGATCATTATCAGATTGATAGAAGTACTGTCATGCTATGTCCCCCCACTAGAGGTCATTATCAGATTGGTATAGGTCCTGATATGTTCTGTCCCCCCACTAGAGGTCATTATCAGATTGATAGGGGTACTGTCATGCTAAATCCCCCCACTAGTGGTCATTATCAGGTTGATACAGATCCTGTTATGTTCTGTCTAACGTAGGCTAATGTCACTAGCATGAGGTTGTAAGTAACAAAACAAAAAAATCCCAGGACAAAGACTTATCTGATATGGGCAGAAAGCTTACATTCTTGTTAATCTAACGGCACTGTCCAATTTACAGTAGCTATTACAGTGAAAGAATACCATGCTATTGTTGGAGGAGAGTGCACAATCATGAACTTGAAAATGCATTAATAAACCAATTTGGAACATTTGGGCAATCTTAATACATAATTTATAACATATATGCAATGGTTCATTGGATCAGTCTAAAACGTTGCACATACACTGCTACAATCTAGTGGCTAAAATCTCAATTGTGCCTGCGCTGGAATAATACACTATGGCCTTTCTCTTGTACTTCAAAGAGGATTGACCCCCCAAAAAATGCATTGTATTATATTTGACCAGATCTAATGTGTTATATTCTCCTACATTCACATTTCCACAAACTCCAAAGTGTTTTCTTTCAAAAGAATATGCATATCGTTGCTTCAGGTCCTGAGCTTTAGGCAGTTGGATTTAGGTATGTCATATTAGGAAACATTTTTTAATAAAGGATCTGATCATTAAGAGATTTTAAAGACATATTTCAACTGATGCTTACCAGACAGTACATGCAGAGGCAGACACTCACACATGAAAATGCTAGACATATGTGTTTCAGATCCTGTATGTTTAACACCTGTGCGTTCTGTCCTCACACAGCCAGACAGAGACGACACAATGTCCTTAGGTAAACCCTATAGTCTCTGGTCTAGTATAATACACACATGCATGTAAACACACACACACAATGCTAAGTGGCATGAGATAGAGGTGAAAACGTGGCAGTGTAGTGGTTGTGTGTTTGGCCAATAAATGAAGGTTGCTGGTTTGAATCCCAGACGTCCTGAAAATGGCTCTGGATAAGAGCATCTGCTAAAATGTAAAGATAAAATATCCCCATTCGTGTGACACAGGAACTGGACTAAAAAGAACCAGAAGTCTACTTACAATGTGCTGTGTCAAAGAGTAATGTCTGTTTTAGTGTATTCAACCATAAAGGTCTTCTGTCTATAGTAATACTGGGTTTAACTTAGATCATTGGGTGATAATTGAAACAAAGAAAGAACTAGTGAATGAATGTGTATAGTGTATGTATGAATATGAATGACCAATGACCATGAATGACCAAACAAATACATTAGGTAAAGAAGTGGCTGGACTAGAGCCCCCAGGGTTTGGATAGTCTGTGTGTGTATCTGTGTGTGGGTGTGTGCCTGTGATCCCGTTCAATCGCTTTGATCAGAATTCATTGGTGATGAGGGGGATGCTTAACAACGTAACACACTGCCCCACTTCCACTAGAGAGACCAGTGTAGGAACTTTCAAGGGCCTAGTTACATCTCAGAGCATCACTGGGTGGATTGACAGGCGACAGACGGACAGACAGACAGACAGACAGACAGACAGACAGACAGACAGCTGCCTGTAGCACTGAACATCACTGCCTCCATACCTCAATGATCAAAGAGAATCATAGATGTAACAGTGTGGTCACAGCTAGCTGCTGAGGTCATTGTAGAGTTGTAACAGTGTGGTCACAGCTAGCTGCTGAGGTCATTGTAGAGTTGTAACAGTGTGGTCACAGCTAGCTGCTGAGGTCATTGTTGAGTTGTAACAGTGTGGTCACCTGCTGCTGAGGTCGTTGTTGAGTTGTAACAGTGTGGTCACAGCTAGCTGCTGAGGTCATTGTTGAGTTGTAACAGTGTGGTCACCTGCTGCTGAGGTCGTTGTTGAGTTGTAACAGTGTGGTCACAGTTAGCTGCTGAGGTCATTGTTGAGTTGTAACAGTGTGGTCACAGCTAGCTGCTGAGGTCATTGTAGAGTTGTAACAGTGTGGTCACAGCTAGCTGCTGAGGTCATTGTTGAGTTGTACCAGTGTGGTCACCTGCTGCTGAGGTCGTTGTTGAGTTGTAACAGTGTGGTCACAGTTAGCTGCTGAGGTCATTGTTGAGTTGTAACAGTGTGGTCACAGCTAGCTGCTGAGGTCATTGTAGAGTTGTAACGGTGTGGTCACAGTTAGCTGCTGAGGTCATTGTTGAGTTGTAACAGTGTGGTCACAGCTAGCTGCTGAGGTCATTGTAGAGTTGTAACGGTGTGGTCACAGTTAGCTGCTGAGGTCATTGTTGAGTTGTAACAGTGTGGTCACAGTTAGCTGCTGAGGTCATTGTAGAGTTGTAACAGTGTGGTCACAGTTAGCTGCTGAGGTCATTGTTGAGTTGTAACGGTGTGGTCACAGCTAGCTGCTGAGGTCATTGTAGAGTTGTAACAGTGTGGTCACAGTTAGCTGCTGAGGTCATTGTTGAGTTGTAACAGTGTGGTCACAGCTAGCTGCTGAGGTCATTGTTGAGTTGTAACGGTGTGGTCACAGCTAGCTGCTGAGGTCATTGTTGAGTTGTAACAGTGTGGTCACAGCTAGCTGCTGAGGTCATTGTAGAGTTGTAACGGTGTGGTCACAGCCTGTGTCGTGGAGGATCGTTACAAAATATAACACTTACAAGAACTTGTGAATTCAAGATAGGCTTTTAATACAAACACATCAGAAGCCTAGATGGTCCACGGAACACACCCTTTTCCAGAGCACTGGCTCTGTTTTTATACACATACAATATATGGATCCATCCCACATGCAAATGAAGTTACTTCCCTCAGTCCACTGCCACCATTATCTTTCAATCCGTGCTTCCTGCTTGTTCACGCCCAATAACGCCCATATCTGCTTTCAGTCAAGTTATAATGGTGACAGGACCTCTTCATGTCCCAAAAATAATACATGCCCATCTTATCCTATCGGCCCCTTATGTTTTAGCTTGGTGTGTTCTTTGGTATGTCTGTCCTTATTAGGACTAGTAGACTATGTGTCTCTTCTTTTCATGTCCTAAACATATATGTCCTATGTCTATAGTCCATCCGTTGGTCATCTGGCTGACCCCCTCCTTTGTGTGTCCCTCTGACCTTGGTATGTCCAGCTGCCCTATGTCTATAGTCCATCCGTTGGTCATCTGGCTGACCCCCTCCTTTGTGTGTCCCTCTGACCTTGGTATGTCCAGCTGCCCTATGTCTATAGTCCATCCGTTGGTCATTTGGCTGATCCCCTCCTTTGTGTGTCCCTCTGACCTTGGTATGTCCAGCTGCCCTATGTCTATAGTCCATCTGTTGGTCATTTGGCTGACCCCCTCCTTTGTGTGTCCCTCTGACCTTGGTATGTCCAGCTGCCCTATGCTCTCATGGCCTTACTTTGGCTTCCTGTCCTATACAATAGACAATGCATTTTACCAGAATGGAAAATGCATTCTAAGTGTATCATCCTCTTGTGGTACAGTATTATGTTTGTCCCTATATGTACAGCTTGCTCCCACACCTGCTGCTGAGGTCGTTGTTGAGTTGTAACAGTGTGGTCACCACCTGTTGCTGAGGTCATTGTAGAGTTGTAACAGTGTGGTCACAGCTCGCTGGTGAGGTCTTTGTGGTCACAGCTAGCTGCTGAGGTCATTGGGGTCACAGCTAGCTGCTGAGGTTATTGTGGTCGCAGCTAACTGCTGAAGTCATTGTGGTCACAGCTAACTGCTGAGGTCATTGTGGTCACAGCTAACTGCTGAGGTCATTGTGGTCACAGCAAGCTGCTGAGGTCATTGTGGTCAGGGCGTCTTGGAGTTGGATTGCTGATAGAGGACCAGTTTTGCTATTTGGTTCATGACTAAAATGATTTCTATGGACAGGCGGGAACTGATCCTAGATCACCTCTCCTGCTCTAGGGTGCTTTTTGAAAATGGGTCTAGTGCAGCGTCTTCACTGCAGGGTTGTCGGTCAATTTCATTTAAACTCAATCAATTCAGGGACTCGATTGAAAATGACACAGAAAATAATGGCCCATTTTCATTTTGTTGTATTTCAAACTGTCTCCTGAATTGACCAAGTGGAAAGAATTGAACCCAACCATGTGTTTCACTTAGACATCAGTAATGATGATCATCTCCAGGTTTTCTATCTGTTTATCAAATAACTCTACCCTGTAACAGGAACAATCAAACACTTCTAACCATCGATAATAGTGCATTCATATTTATTTTAAATCCTACTTTGTTTTTCAATGATTTCTCATAGTTTAAAGATAATTTATTATCTATTTTGCTTTCGCAATGTAAACATATGTTTCCTATGCCAATAAAGCCCCTTAAAATGAGACAGAGACAGAGACAGAGAGACAGAGAGAGAGAGAGAGAGAGAGAGAGAGAGAGAGAGAGAGAGAGAGAGAGAGAGAGAGAGAGAATGGTTTAAACAGCAGCGGTTTGCTCTGTTTTCATTTAAATAATAATTGGCTTAACAGAAGCTGCTTTTTTAAGACTCAAAATAATTATTTGCTGGCAGTAACAAAAAGGAATTGATTTATTTCATTGAATTGATTTCCTGCAGAAAGTGTTTTCTCTCAGGGTTGATTGGAACTCATTATAAATGAGCCTTGGGAGCCAAACACTTTCCAGTCTTCCAGGGCCACACATATCTTCATGCTACACACACTACTGCTGCTACCAGACTCTCATTTACTGTTGCTTATGCTGCACAATTTAAACACTTCCCCCCCTAACCCCTCCTTCCCCAGAACACATGTAAATATTGTGCTATCATTTGTTCCTTCCTGTATTATACTGATGCTAAAATGTTTATTCTATTCTACTGAGACATTTACTTCATGTTTGGAGTCCTATATTTTATTATTTGTTACTGTTGTTGCATTGTAGAGAAGCAACCTGCAAGTAAGCATTTCGTTGGACGGTGTATACCATGTGTAGCCTGTACATACGACTAATAAACAACTTGAAAGGTCAAGTAAGATTATAGTGAGGAATATTTATTCTTCATATCATCCACACGGTGCTGAAAAACACTGAAAATGGCTTTTGGATATGTAGAATGAATTATATGTATTCATTTTGGTAGGCAACAGTATATTCTGTTCTATTTATTTCTATTATATGTGTGTCTGTTTACACTATGCTGTATTTGATTCTATTATTTTGAGAGTCTGAGTCAGACAGGACAAAGGAATCCTGTCTGAATGTCTGGAGGGAAGTTAGGACCATCATCTGCTGTCCCACCGCCACTGGGATGAAATAGCACACCTGTCTCCGAGAGAAAATGTATGCTATTACGTGTGTGTGTGTGTGTGTGTGTGTGTATGCTTTTAGAGGGTTAATTTTAGAAGGAGTGGGTGGATTTGAAATCATCCCTGTTAGATAACGTGTCAAAATGCACAGCTGACAGTGTGAATGATAGACAGCCACACTGGAACCCAAACTGTAATGGGGGTGACTCTTTCTGTGTGTGTTTGGTTTTACTATCCTTGTGGGGACCAGAAGTCCTCATATGAATAGCAACACATTGAACATATGGACATATGGGGACATTTCGCCGGTCCCCACAAGGAAAATGCCTATTTTAGGCTTTGAGGTTAGGTTTAGCTTAAGGGTTAAGGTTAGGAGTTAGGTTAGGTGATATGATTTTAAAAAATTAAAAAAATGGGAATCAATTGTTTGGTCCCCACAAGGATAGTAAAACAAACATGTGTGTGTGTGTGCATGTGTGAGAGAAAGAGAGAGACAAAGGAGGGGAGAAGATAGAGACGGGGAGAGATAGACGGGGAGAGATAGACGGGGAGAGAGAGAGCGAGAGAGAGAGAGAGAGAGAGAGAGAGAGAGAGAGATTAGAGAAAGATGGGGAGTGATCCCTTGCAGATGCCTAGAGACAGGAAGAGATAGACAGGAAGAGAGACAGTGAAAGAGAGGCAATGGGAGAGAGGCAGTGGGAGTTGGGGAGTGAGCCATTGCAGATGCCTAGAGACAGGAAGAGAGGCAGTGGGAGAGAGGCAGTGGGAGAGAGGCAGTGGGAGTTGGGGAGTGAGCCATTGCAGATGCCTAGAGACAGGAAGAGAGGCAGTGGGAGAGAGGCAGTGGGAGAGAGGCAGTGGGAGAGAGACAGTGGGAGTTGGGGAGTGAGCCATTGCAGATGCCTAGAGACAGGAAGAGAGGCAGTGGGAGAGAGACAGTGGGAGTTGGGGAGTGAGCCATTGCAGATGCCTAGAGACAGGAAGAGAGGCA